>NC_060248.1:101545659-101848689 GCF_921293095.1 Ischnura elegans | reverse complement strand
GTGCTTTAGGAAGGCTCAACGTACTTCAGGCATCCTCCGCGATGATCTCGTTGCTGCTCGCGGCGTTGTATCTACGCACTGTTCGGGTGAGATTTTCCCATGCCATGGGGTAGAGGGAAGTGTATGAAATAACATGAATTCTCAATGGGACAATGCTATAGAGAATTGCGTTCATATTTTCTTAAATTCTAATATTAATAGAAATAGTAGCATTGTGTTTATTTTCAAGTATCGTTACCTATGCAGTAGACCCCCACTTTACGACAAAGATACAGATCTAAAAGAAATCGCCCGTAGTATAAATCCACAATAATGCTATAAACGAACAAATACTTCTTATATATTACCCAAACAAAATGTTAATTTGTTTACGCGGAGCTTTCTTCTCTTGCAGCCAAAAATTTGCAACTGTTTTCCAAAAAAATCAAAGAGAGTAAGAATAAATTATCCTGAAGCATGTGAAACTATGGCTATTTATCCAAAAAATATAATTGGAGATATATCATTGATTTCAATTCCATAGCTTTTTACATAGCGTATCTTTATTGTTAATTACGTATGCATAAAAGTTCATCTGGAAGAAATTTTTTGTCACTCAACAATACACATTATTACGATTGTTTTTCTGAAGGTGAACCCACCGACAGGCCTTTGTGGTCACCTGAAGCTCCAAAATTGGTTTTGCATCTATTGCATTTTTTAATGTTTAAATTGCTTAAGAAGCAATAACGTGAAGCAAATTCTACCTAATGTGTATTCGGCATTATTTTTGGACGGGAAATCAGTTCAAATATCATCAGCGCATGTAAAATTTTTCTCTAATATTAAAGGTCTGTCGATAAAAAACCAGACGGGGAATTAAATAATTGACGACATATTGTGCGAGTAGAAACACAAACAGCGAAATTTTCACTTTAAAAAAGTGCGCGCAAAATCATCTCATCCATCCATCGTGAATGCCATCTACTGTATTAGAATTTATTTGTAAGAGCACACAGGGTTCAAGCTATCATTTAATACAGAACGATTTCTGTCATTCATTAATTAAATTTAATTAGAATAATTTAAGTTTCAAATTAAGTTAGTAGATGGGAGCGAGATGATTACCCAAGGACAGATGTGCGGCGGCGAAGTTTGTAAGGGACCCCAAAAGATGGATTCTTCCCTTAAAAAGTGAAAAAAACATTGATATAAGTGTTTTTTTTTAAGATTCACACTTAACCGGTCAATTCCCAATTAAAGGAAACTGTTTTTGGTTGATATGATGTCTGAGTAAACATATCCAAAATTATATTCTTGCCTTCCTTAAAAACTAACAGCCTTTTAGCACGTGAAAAGTTTTCAAAAATTTCCTAAGACCGAGAGCAATGCAACCATGAAATTAGATTCTTGAACTAAAACAAAACTAGCACATAAGATAATCGGGTGGAGGGGACTGTGAGCACAAATGAATTACACAGGTACGGGCCTTGGATCCCCGACCCTGGTTGTTAAGTTACATTGAGGGTTAAGTTTATACACATAATCATTTTAGTCTTTAATAAAATACGTTATAGTCATTTATACGAAGTCGGTAAAAACTGAATGTGGAATAATATAACTTAATTTTACAGTTGAATATCACTACATTCGATTAAATCCATTAACAGGTATACAAATAATTTTGGACTAAAAAGCTTTGGTGAATGACATTCATTTAGTCTTGCCGAGTTTGTTTTTAACTTCTACATTTATTTCGTGAAACAGATGATCCTTTATATTCATATTTTTTCTTGGATGAAAGTCATTATTTTTGGGAAATTTAATCTCTGTATAAAACATCCACTTTTTCAACGTTCTGCCGTACCTCATTAGTTCAGCTAAAAATTTGATGCAATCAGCTCGCATGGGAACGGAGGGATAAAAACAAAAATAATTTATGACAGACATCTGAGATTTCATTTTCTCCGCCATCAGTTTCATTCATGTCTACTGAAGCGGAAGCAAATATTTAGTAAAAAAGCAATTTTGATCCGAATTCGGCGGAACAATATTTGAAGAAACAAAAAAAAATTTTTCATTTGAAAATGTCTGTTAAGCTTCCCAAAAGGGCGTAATTAATGGCCAAGTTTGTTTGCCATTATGACCTTTGAGAAAGTAGGTAACCGAATTTCTTTAATTAGATTTTAGATAAAAATTGTACCGCATAAATAAAGACATCCATTTCTAAGAGAACAAGATAGGAATTTTCCAAGATTAAAAGATAGCTTACTCGATCCCCAAGTATCCATTAAGTGAGGCTACGAGACATCAATATTTTTACAATTTTTTTTTACAATTTGCTTACATTTTAGTACTCCCATTATTTACTGTATGGTTAGCAAAAATAGTGTATTACGATGCTGTATATTTTTCAAAGAACTTAGATTAGTTCCGGAGACTGGGTTCGTGTATGGAGGGGCCATGATTCCGGCAAAAATTTGAAATTTCATATTGAAATTGGTAAAATTGTTGGCCTAATAAAACCCCTAGGTGCTGGTTTTTTAAATTCTTTATACGTTTATAATGCAAATTAAATTTCGCGACGTTTTATGCGCCTTGCGACTAGTAGTAGTCAATATGGTCATGGATTTTCCACCATTATTAATATTTTGAAGAAAAAGTTAAAAACGCCGTCCAAACTTGTGAGTGATAATGGGATTGGCGATACGGGAAAATTTGGCTCATAAGTTTGCCCATCGAATCGCAGGTGTCCATTTGGGAGGATCTATTAGATTCGATGCGCTGGGGAAATCACAATTCGTCGCTCGGAGAAATGAACGAGATGTCCAATGCAGCATGTTGGACGAAACGGATTCGGCCAGATGATGAACCGGGACAGAGGGTGCGGGCGGGTAAAGTAGAAGAGAGAGTTTTGAAGGAGGAGGAGGAAAGACAGAACGTGGCTTGATGGAATAAGAGAGGGAGACTGGTAATAATATTCTAGACGGTACGCCCCGTCGAGAGATGGATATATATCCCACTCCACGCGTGCCCCGCGGAGAAATTTCAGTATCGGAGAGCGCACGCCGAAGCAGGTAGGCAACTTCGAAAAGTTTCACCCCTCAAAATAAAAATACAAAAGTGTGGAGAAAGACAATGATACGGCGGGGAGATATGGCAGCAGATGGCGTGAAAATGAGAGGACAGGAGAAGGACGAGGGTTGGTGGGGTAAGTGGGTCGCATATTCACTAAAAGTAGGGAAGAGGGTATCGGGGGGAAGGAGGAGAAAGAAGAGTACGTGAGTGAGCGCTTCGGAATAGTAAATTCACCGGCGAACAGGACGAAAAAAGTGGAGGAAATATAAAAGAGGAGATAGAGAGAGAGAGAGAGAGAGAGAGACGCTTAGGAGGGAGAATGACGCTGGGAGAGGTGTAGGGGAAGTTTTCCACGCACATCCGTGAACTGACAATTGCGCTAACTCGTAAGCTCGCGCGATTTATGTTATTCGCGAAAAGGCTTGAAATAGTAACAATTCAAAATTCACACTTCATCCATCTTAACTATTATCAATCGGCGAATTTAAACTAACTGCTTTTTAACTAACGTTCTTGTTGTAACTCTAATGTATTTAAATGTTAGCACATTAACTGTAATATCACGTTTTTTAATAAACTCGATTGTTTCTGGCTTTACTTTGTGAAAATCCATTCTGGACAATAAAAAGTTATGGTAATTTTTCACACGATTTATTCAATACGACCGGTTTCGTCGCAGAGGTGACATCATCAGGTACAGAAATCGTTAAAATAAATAAATAGCTGTTAATTTAACGATTTCTGTACCTGATGATATCGCCTCTGCGACGAAACCGGTGAATAAATCGTGTGAATCAGTACCATAACTTTTTATTGTTCATCACGTTTTTTCTCCGATGAAATGTTTAATAAAGCAGTGTTTCAGCTGACGTTAGAATTTTCCCTATGTTGGAATCAAGTATTTACCTTTAGTTCATGTTGTGTCGCGCGTAAAAATCTTTCAACTTTTCGAAGAACATGAACGATTCGCTAGTGTAAGGAACTCATATCTCTCAGCATGTAATTTCAAGGGCATTGATTTTCAATCATCATCCTTGGTTTAATCTTCGCGTGGAAACAAGAATGTATAGGGAAAAAACATCTTAAGTTTAATTAAACATGGTGAAAAAGAGTTTTCAAAAATTGTTATGCTTTGAAGTCATCTTCTCGAACTATGGAAAGATGCCTAAGTAATTTGACCAGTTTTTTAAAAACGGTAAAACAATAGATTGCTGAGACGTAATGCACCACCCGATAGCTTGCTTGTATTGACATTTCTGGACTAACGTTAATTTCTTACTTTGCGATGTAGCCAATAGCGCCGTTATTCCGTTTTTAGATTAAAAAATACAACACGCATTTTCTTGGAAAAACTGAAACTGAACGTTCAAGCTCGTGAAACTATTGTGCTGTAAAATTTACACGATATACCTCTTATAACTCTTTAATCCATCATGTAAAAAAGATATTTATCGAGGAGAAATAATAACAAGTTAATCTGGATAAGAGAGGTGGCAGGGGGAGACTACACTTTGGCTACTGCCCCTCCTGTGGATAAGAATCGGTCGGGAAGAAGAATAAAGGCGAAAGAAGATAGAAAAGATGCAGCGTGGCTGTAAGAGGGATGGGGACTTTGTGGTGGAATATGGTGGAAAGGGGAGAGTGAACGATTTGATCTTTTTTTCCTCAGACAAGTAGGTGGAGTTGAGGGAGGGAGAGACGGGAGATGCTCTTCCTTCATAGACAAGGATCGACGAAACGGAAAGGAAGTGCTCTTTTCACGGCAGCAGAAGAGAGAACCAAGGATGGAGAGAGAGATTGGGGGAGGGGATTTAAGGGGATCGGAGACAGGCGGAGGAGGGGGGGGCGTCCGGATTGAGGCGCCGGTGCCTGAACGATTGAGCTAAACGCCGGCGCGGCTTCGGCCGCTCCACCTGCAGTGGGAGGGAAGAAAAGAGATATGGGGGTTGGAAAAAAGCAGTGTGAGGCCATCGGAAGAGATGAGTCTAGCAGATTAAAGGGAAGGAATTAAAGTGGAAGGAGATTGGAGAGGATTGGGGAAGGGGAGTGATTCTTACTTCGATGTAGCGAAAAAAGAAACCCTCCTCCATTGGATACATAGATATATAGAGAGAGAGAAGGAGAGAGAGAAGGAGAGAGAGAGAGGAGTGGAAGCGGCTTATGAATTTCAACTTTTTTTATTCCCTCTCGAATCTTTCCCGCACCAAATAAAAAGAAGAAGATGAAGATAAGGGCTTCAACGACCTTTTATATTGTTGATGCCCCTGATATCTGGAGGAGAGGAATGGGGTTGGAGGCTATATGGCTTAATGGAGTGCGAATGATGAGATTTATTCATAGTATTACGAGGATATCGTTCGTATAATATATGTATGGAGTGGTGTGGCTTTTTTTTGTGTGCCTTCGTCATATTACCCCTCATTTTGATGATGCAATCCGTGTAATATATGGCACCTCGCGTATTGCATTCCTACTTTATCTTATACCCAATTTTTCATGACTCCGAAAAGTATTTTCTTGTTCCATCACGGAAAATGTCGTGGAGCCTTGTGATCTGCCTCTATTTTCAATTTAAATTATTACATTCACGTAGTTGTCGAAGGTAAGTTGCTGCTCGATTGGAAGTCAGTCGATGGAATATATTGTGACATTTTAGCTATTTATGTTATACAATGATCATGTATGTAGTGGCCGTGGTATATGCGGTGATTTATTACTGTCTCGTTAAAAAAATAAAGATGCTTGTATATAATTGACAATTTAGAACAAATGATAATGACAATTTCGAATGATATTTCCAATGATAAACAATAATGGTAATGACAATTTCGAAATTTTCAACATGAATTAAGTTTGAATACCGGCTATGCTAACGGCTGTTGTTGGTTCACAACAACAGCCGGGTGCATAACTGTTGGAATACGCTACAAAACAGCAGAAAAGTTTAAAAAATTATATTTGATATTGACCAGAGGTTTTTACGGTTCAAGGAACCGTAAATTAATAAAGTAATCACGACATCTCCGGCTATTTTTACATCTCGTGAAGTTTACGACTAGTTTACGGCGTTTGCAATTAGGAAGCTTTTACTAACTTAGGGAGGCACTAACTTCTGTCATCTTTTCTCAAAATTGAAATTTACTCAGGTATTATTTAGAGTCAGGTATATTTTTTGTCAATGAAATATGAAACTATGTATGATACCTTCACGGGCGTTATTTTTTGTGAGTTGTGACTCATGGCACATGTTTTACTGCTTTCTGGAACAAAAAATTGCTGTCTGCTCTATGAAAGAATAATTGGCGAAATTAATTCAGAAATTGACTTATTTATTTCTGGCGACGGAGATGTATACTCTAAACATGCTCCAGTGCTGCAACATTTATTTTCAATATTGACTATTTGATACTAATTTTTTAAAAGTTATTTAATTGGTAAAAATAAAATTGAACGTAGATACATTTAAAACTCGCGTATGGTCATCAGTTACCAAGCGTTGTCATAAATTTAAATCAATTATTTGAACTTTATATGTATATATAGTATCTGCCAAGAGTCTGGGTTGATAAGAAAATAAAAATCTCTTCTGATGTGAGAGCGATGCTGATACATCTCAATTTTTGGCTCATAAGCACTTGTTTATGTGCATGGGATGCGTTTTGTCTTCGGAGATTATGAGTCAAAATATTTAATCATTGGGAATTGATTGTTTAACACTACCTATTTTATTTATGTGCATTCAAAGTTTGAGGGTCATAACGTTAATTTCACCTCAAGTGGATGAGTATTTGGAATAAAATTCTTCATTTCATGATTTATGGTGAAAATACCTTCGCAAAAAACTATGATGATTTAATTTTCTGTATACTTGGACTTAGCCTATTGTTAAGAGCAATTTTTCAAAAGTGTAATTATGTTTTATTGCTCTTTAAGTAATGGCGTAAATTCATTTAAATCTCCATCTCAAAGGTGAACTCGGCAGAGTATGTGTAATTCATCCCCTTCTTATACAGATGCATTCCTGTGGATGAAAGTATTCAAGTTTTTTTTGAGTAGTTAAATTTCATAAGACGTATTGTGTTTAGGTCGATAGTAAATAGGCATATATTAATGTGCATGCGCCTGGCAGTTTTCCGCAAAAATACATAGCATAATTTCCGACCGATTTCTATAAAGTTCGTTCCATCATCGGTGAACATCTTCTCGGAGAACACAGTGTATAAAATAAATAGCGAGTTGGAGAATTTTCGGTGGGGGAGAAGCGAGGATAAGCAAAGACTTCTCTTCCATCACCTCCTCTCCTACGTCATAATATGCACAGGGTTGTATTAGTTCATTTTCACGTGATTATGATAATACAAAATGAATCGAAACCGATGGGAAATTAGATCAATTATGTATAGAATTGCCAATCTCTTACAATAATCAAAGGTAGACTTCCATCAGTGAAAACATACTTTTTGCAAGATGGTACTTTGGAAAATAGAAAAGGCAACCGAACCAGTCTTGATTTTTAGTGGTTTTCTCTCTCTTAGGTCCGCGAAGGTCCAGTCTGGACGGCGTTAGAAGGTTTCTTGGTTCCGATTTTATTCGGCTTCCATGAGAGGAAGGAGCTTC
The DNA here is from genome assembly GCF_921293095.1 of Ischnura elegans. Taxonomy (NCBI): domain Eukaryota; kingdom Metazoa; phylum Arthropoda; class Insecta; order Odonata; family Coenagrionidae; genus Ischnura; species Ischnura elegans. Next base: position 101,841,015 of record NC_060248.1, on the reverse strand, counting down.
AGGGATCTGGGGGAGTGAATGTCATCCCACAGGACGACATCTCTGCTAGCATCACGTGCCGAGCGACGCGGGCACCTTATTGCTAGCCTGGATCCTCTTAGGTCGCGACACACTTATCGGATATGGTTGGGCTGTGTGGTTCCGTGGAATAGGAGAAGGTTGCGGACGTGGTTTGACGTTGAGTAGGAAGACTGGCCCTTGCGAGGAAGAGAGCAAGCAGCGTTCGCAATTTACCTCACCGTCTTTCCTAGAAGGTTGCATTCCAAGGACGGAATAAAAAGGCGGGAACAAGTGCTGCTCGGCGGCTGCCGTATCATACTCATCCCCCGATGCCTAATTGAACTCGAGGATCATAAGCTCTTCTTCCTCCATGCCCATTTCGCCGCGGGCGAGCGGTGCAATAAATCGATAGTGCCTCCAGCCCTTGAGTTTCACTATCCTTGGGAGGGGGGGAGTGGCTATTGTGTATCATTTTTTCTTTTGCTCCTTGGTTATTTCGGGAAGTCGAGCGTCAAGTGAGGTCATTTTCGATATCGAGGGCAAGAGGGCTCTTTGGTTGTAGGTGGAACGACTTGTAAGGAAGGTGGAGAGAACCCGGGAGTAGTTGAGTAGTTTTCTCACTCATCCACTATATTTAATGGAATTTGGAATCTGTTTAGATTACACATCTTTATACATTCTCCTGTTCTATTTCTAACATAGTTCTGGTTTCAGCCTAATATTGATATTATCAAGAGTGCAAAAATCTTGTACTTATGGTCTAATGTTGCAATGGCCACTGGTTTAAAAGTTATAAAAACTAAATTATCTTCGCTTCGCTTTGCATGCAGCCTTTTTATAGCGTCGGAGAAATTAAGCTAGGTATAAGAACAACCCTACTGCGTTGTTCCTTAATTTTTTTCCCAGTAAGGATGAGCCTAAATATGAAGGTGCAAAGCATTTTGTGCAAAAGCCATTATTACTTTCAACCTTGTACTCTTGATAATGACTAAAGGAGGTTGAAACCGTTCGAGTTTTGAAGTAGCAAAATGCTTCATTTGAATCCAGTGTAGGGTATTAGTCTTTAATGTTGCCATATCAACTAGTGAAATACAGGGATTTATTTCTGAATTTTCCATTGTAATTCTATTTTCTCGATTTTAACCTCTTCCATCCATCGCATACACTCTGAAAGGAAGTCTTTCACTTCATAAAGTTCCGAATTTCCCTCAATTGAAAAAATATCCTTCAACTCCACCCATTTATTTGAATAATCTATGTATATTTCTCCATAGCCTCCTGAAGATTACCCATTGCACAGGTACACCTGTTTACAGATTAGTTCTGATTCCATATGCGAGCTCGCTTTTCCTGGTACTACGTCATATTAATTTTCCTCTTCCATTATTTAATGGACCTCCTCGCCTGTTCGCCTTTCCTCTAAATCCTCGAGCTACACAATAGCACCAGTTTCCAGAAGAACAGACACACCTATGTTTCAGCCTACTGGCGGGCTGTTTATTGATTATCTCTACGCAAATATTTAAAGCATTGCTCACTTAGCGTGTTTAGAAGCACAAAATTATAGAATTGCATCAGTAAACATACCAGTAATCATCACGTATCAATCACTATGCAGTATTTATCATGAAATATGCATTATAATAGTTATGAAATATGTATCATAAGAGGCGTATATTGTTGTCAGAAATTGGGTTGAGGGGCTATCGGCTCACCAGATCTAATGGAGTTTATATCGCCTTTTCGTTCTAATTTAGGAATATTGCTGTCCAATTATGATTTCACCATATATAAGTTCCACGAATAATGTATTTGCGGCCATGATGAAGGTAGGATGAAGGTAGCCGTGATATAGGTAGATTAGATGGAAGGATTAAGAAAGAGTAAAATATTTGTAGAAGATTTTCTACAAGTAGGCATAATATGCAATTTTAAGTAAGTGCTTGCGGGCTTCGGTTTTTGAAAATGATGACAGAATGTCATGGAAACCATTTTAAAGAAACATTTTGCCGCGTAAATTATACGATCTAATAATTTTGTGCCGTAAAACCGAACCCTACCCCATGCGTTGCGAGTACCTTTCTCCTCTGTGAGGAGTTACTGGTTAGACCCCTTGGACCTTTGCATTGTCGATGTCAATAGGAGGAAACTATTATGCTATGTCAAAAAATGTTTGTGGGAAACAACATAAATATTGAAACCTCTTGATTCAATTCAAAGGCAATTAAAATCCCTTCATTATAAATAAATTTTTAACTGAAAAAAAGAGAGTTAAAAGAAGAATATCTGACAGGTGTTGGGTGAAAAATCTTCGCGAGGTAGTGTCCCTTTTACAGCATGCCTGGGCGCCTCATTTTCGGGTGAAATGGTTTGACCTTCTTTGTGAGCCCAAAAATATTACGAAGAAAATATATTTTGGTTATATTCTTCATTTTTATTGGATATTTAATTGAGAGATGGTCTCTTTTCTCCCGAAATGTAAAATTAACGGGTCTTTCTTTCTTCATAGAAGATATTAAATTTAGCAAACACTTGTTCATTCCCTGACCGTATGTCTTGGGAAACCGGCCCGCAGACGTTTTTCGGGAAGGAAATTACGCAGGCTGGGTGTGGGAGACTCTCATAGAACTCCGCCAGAAAATTTGTATACCCTATTCAGGGAAGAGAGAAACCTCCAACACTTCCTTCTTGGTACTACACCATGTCGTCATTCCATGCGGAATAGCCTGGAATGTGAAATGAGGTTATTTGCTAATCATTTTCCTTTTAAAACTATTCTGCCGTCTGATATTGAGCTGGATTTATTCCGCGGGAACTTCTTAAATGTTTGCATTCCCATGGTACGGAAAGCGAGCGGATTGTAACCCAGCATCAAAGGTACTAATTTGATATTTTTATTGCCCCTTTTCTTGCGAAAACTGTTGTTTCACCTACCTTTCTACGAAATTTAAACCATGGGAAACAGTGCTTTCAATCTATGCACGAAGAATACGTCAAAATATGAGTTGAAAAAAAACGTGGTGAATATTATCGCTACAAGTTCACTGGAAGATGGCGTACTATTACGAGAGTCCGCTAAGAATTATTGGCATCACCTTCCTAGTGAGTAAGCCACTAATGAAAAGAAGCCTAATGATATATTGCTCTGGATATAACAAGAGAGACAGAGATGATTAGACTATCCAAAATTGACATACAAATGATTTGAATGGCCAAAAGGGTAATAATGGAATGTAAAAACTTCGCCAAATACCACCTTTTCGTGGATGAAGTGGTATAATTATGTAAGTGTGAATAACACTTGAAATGGTAATGTGAAAAATGTTAAACATAAGTAAAAATCACATCGGGCATAAAATTCATCCGCCAAATTTATAACATTTTTCAGACGCTTAGTTGGAGTCGGAGTAAGTGTGGAGTGGAGTCGAGAGTAGCCCAAAATTTTCGTGCTAGTGGGTTGTTGTTAATAGAAATATTCGCTCTCGCTTGCATTTCCCTAGGAATTATATACGATGCCATGTCGTGTTTATTTGGCTAAAAATCACTGCAAAACTCCTTGTTTACACTGCGAAATACCATCATTGGCTAAGGAGGTCCGTTGAGTGCCAAAACGCTCCTAACTTGCTTGCATAAGTTATAATTGATGCTTCATCATCGCGGTTGACTTACCCAAGTTCCAAACCGTCGCTGATTCTCCGGCGTAGCGCTCCTCTGCAGTTGCGTCGCGATTAAGAAGAATTAATTAATCCTCATTGAATGCGCTGAAAATTTAATGAAGTCACCCTCGTTAAAGCATCCTCTCCTCTGGCTGCTCTGGGACTGCATCTGTTGCTTAGATCAATACAATTAAGCCTTTACGAAATGGTTCCAAGTATGTGCCTCTCCAGAAACTGTAATTATTTACTACCAAAATGAAGACAATGAGAGTATCCAAGAAGAAAATGCAAACGTTTTGGCCAACGTTTCGGTATATTTCCATACCTTTATCAGGTTATTTTTCGATAACTATAATTTGTTTATTGATTAGCATATCTAATAAAAATAAAAATCACGTTCAATGCAACAAACCCAGATGAAGGTATAATAATATGCTTAAACGTTAGGCAAAATGTTTGCTTTCTTTCACTATTCTCTTATCTAATTACTAATTATACTATATTCTAATATATTCTTATTGTCGTCTTTATGGTTAGGGATTCAATAGTGTTGAGATTGTAATTTAATGCTTCAACGTTTTAGATAACTAACATGTTCATTGCTGTTATTTTGCTTCTGAGTTACTTGACTGAATAAAATGGAAAGCTCAATACTTGAACATTATAAGGCACTAATTAAAAATTAAGGTCAGGAAAGAGTAAAAGCTCAATTAGAGTATCATATACTACTCTGTAGATCGCTAAATTTCATAGAGACATTTTTAAGTTTATTTATAATAATCCACCTTAGGAAGTAGACCTGAGTATTATTCTCATTAGTATTGAATGATGTCAGTGACTCATACATTGTTCATTTAATGACTTGATGACAAATTCCTTCGATCAAAACCACGGTTACTTTTGCAGTGTCTATATTCAAATTGGTGGATTGGGACGCGGGCCGTGGTAATCGGCAAAATGCTCCATGTAAACCAACCTCGCTCGGTAGAATACTATGTGCAACTAGCCTTAGCTCTGGTCCGTATCCCTCCGATGCTATATCCATGTTGGTTGGAATTACGTCATTTCCTGTGGCTCGAGTTTTGTCGTCGCTGATGCTTGGATGCAGTAACCCATCGCAATATAAAACGTCTCACATTTATGAGGATAGATTCAAAAAATTCAAACAGCTCTTTGGTGCAATGGGACGTGTTTTGACGATGAATCGTGAATTATATTTGCGATATTTGCACTCTAAGTCATTACCCTATTGGGGGTTTCTAACTTACGGCAGTGAATTATTTAGTAACTCTCTTTACGATTGCTATTCTGTTTTCTTAGCCCAAGATAATGACAGCTTCAGCTTAACCCTTAGCGAAAAAAGAACAGGAATAAACACATTCGTCTTGTACCGTTAGTTGCTCGTGTCCCGTCACCTTAGAAAGCCGTCGAATCCCCGCAAGAACGTATTGTGGAAACAACACCGATTTGTAGATGGTGAGATTCCTTTTCCCCTTAAGTAGGGATTCACCACGTCAGTCAGTGCAAAAGGGAGGTGTTTAGCGACGATGAGTGTAGAAAATCAATAAGCTATTGATGTCACAAAATAAACGGCACTGTGGAGCCACATTCCGATTTTTTCTTTTTATTTGCCCAATTCGTTCTGCCCAGAGATTCACCGCGTCCTTGCACCATTCCAGGATAGGGACAAGGGGGAGGGTCAATGCTATTGGGGGTCAGAACAATATTACCATTTTTTATAGTGTTAATTGGATACTCCGGGGGATGGGGGCTATAGACACTCCTATTCCCTCTCTGGATCCACCACTGCGTAAGAGCATGTGTGACTTTCTCGGACGTGTGTGGTGGCTTCAGAAAATCGCGGCGGGTCGCTCACGGACTAGTAGTAAAAAGAGGCCTTTTACAGGGCTGAGTTTCCTGGGTTGACGAGGAAAAATAAAAAGGTGGATGTAGTAATGAAAGGCTTGAGGGGTTGGCGGTTTCGGGAGAGGAGGGGGCGGGCGGTATGGTTTTTGCGGTATGGTTAGTGAAAAGAGGGGAAGATGAGATGGAAGGAGAGGGTTGGGAGGAGGAGGTGGGGGGAGGAAGAAGGAGAGAAAGGCGGATCTAAATGAAGAGGGATGATGGCCTGTGCGTCACCGCGTGATGATTGCGGGGGAAAGAGCGACCGTGTGACTTGAGGAAATGTTGAAAGAAGAAAAATGTTTGCGAATCTGTCGGAGAGAGAGATAGTGGGGGTGGGGTGTAGGGAAGGGAGGAGGGGTCCGGAGTGAGATGGATGCTCCAGCGACTGTTTGGCCGGGACGTTCTCACGCACGGATGATGCGGGCCTCGCCTCCTCCCTGGTGAGAGGGTGCGTCGCGTGCGAATGTGTTTTTTCACTCTTCCCATAAGTCTGGGACGTGTAGTTTTTGCGCTGGTTTCGGAGATGCACACCTTGGTTTGCGATATGCACCTCACTGTTATGGAGATTTAATTTGTTATTTTCGACTGCTCGATTAAAAAAATCCATAATCAAAGGTTCTGGCGCTGAAATAATAATAATATAATAATAATTTATTTACTCCTACATTTTGTTTTTACATCTGAATACCAAAATAACAAGAGTAGTCTCCAAGGTCATAGGACAAGAATTGAGCCACCATCAAATAGCAAAAAGTATGCCAATAAAAAAAAATAATGCAGTAAGTGATACACGAGTGTTTTAAATAAAGCACATCAAAATGAATTTTCAATTATTTCTTGCGAGAAAAGCCAGTCTTTGGCAAGTCTAAGCATTACATTTGAGGATTAATTTTTTTTTATTCTAGAAATAAATACAATGGATTGATGAAACGTCTCCCCATGTAGTTTTTACGTTAGTTTTGGAGATATATGCCTAATTTTGGCAAACATACTCTACTATTATGGAGATTATATTAGGTATTTTCGACTTCTCGATGAAAAAATCCGTAATCGAAGGTTTTGGACTGAAATAAATGCAATAGATTGATAAAACGTCTCCCCATGCTTTTACGTTGGTTTTGGGGATATACACCTAGCTATGGTATTCACACTCTTCTGTCATGGAGGTTTTATTAAGTATTTTAGCTCAATGCATCAAAACCGTAATCGATTGTTACGTCGGTGAACCCCAAACAGTGGAATGTTGACACCCCTTCCCCTGATATGCCTATGAATGGTTACTGAGTTCAGTATGGTGTGGTCTTCAACGTCCCGATTTCCGACTCCCGGTATATTATTTTTTTTATGGTAAGTCTCAGTAAATTCATGGAATTTCATTGAATAATAAAGATCTTTTGTGTTGGGAAATGTTATTTCCATAACGTTTGAATTTACTTATTACCTACTTTCGATAATTATTCTAATTTCCAATGGAATTCCAATTTCAATGGTTATATTTATTCGGTCGTCAAAATATGAAAATGATATAGCCTTAAGATCAAGAATAACCACTAATTACAAACATCGACAATCCTGAACCAAAAGCACCCAACAGCAACAAGCTGTTATCGACAGGTGGCAACTTCGAGGATAATCATCCATTCGAATTTTTATTACCTCAACGTCTACTTTGGAGCCCACCGACTCGCCATAATATGCCATTTTCGGATGTGACAACTTGTTTTTCCACCACAAGGAAATTCACGTCCATAAAATCGAATTTGACCGTGAAGTTGACGTAAACATTTAACTTAGATAACTCAGCAGGTCAAAATAAAGAACTTTTCTTTTGTAATAGTCGTTCATGCTGAGCATCATGTCGACTTTACGATGGTCAAAATTGTCTCCTTAGCTCCATAAAGGCACTTCGCGGTACGGATAAGTGGCAAAGTAGTCGCTTTTTGCCGGTCGAATGTGTTTTCATGACTTTTCTGCTGGCTTTTCGGTTCATCTTCGTCTTCCTCCTTCCCGGATAAGTCTTTAAGCCACCAGCTATAGCCTCTTTTAATCCTGAACTTCCAACGCTTCTCTCATTTAATAGCTTGCAATCCGAAGCTTGTTTTTCGAAATTCTCTCCAAGCGTCTGTTGCTCATTTTGACATCAAAATGCCATCTGCTGTTCTTATGCATACTTTCACCCTGAAGGTCTCCAAAACCTGAAAAAGTTTGTGTTACGCAGGTAATTTAAATATTTGAATGGATAAATGCAATTGCTAACGAATCTTTTTGGACTGTCTCATGTTTTCACATGAGTCCTAAGCACCAAATAGAAAATTGCATCCCCGTCGCACTGCTTTATTTGCGTTTCTCCTCTCCTTTCAGTAAGTGAGTTTTATTTCAATTGAGTAAGTGAGTAGTGATTTCCTTGAAAACATTATGCTTCTTGTCATTGTGATTTTGTCTGCTTCTTCAATAACTTTTGGCTAACATCTATTTATTGAAAAATAGGATGGCAGAATGTGCTTGATTTAAACAATCTCATTTCATGTTATAACTCACGGGTCTTGGAAAAAAAAGTAGTTAACTATATAATTTCTGAGCCTTTTTTGACACTTTCATTTATGAGGCAGTCACACGTCTTTTATAATCTACAAAAAACGATGTTTGCTTAATTTAACATGAACGGTCGGTCAACTCCTTTAATTGAAACGAGCGTACATTTCTTTCAATTAACCACCCAGCTGCAAACCGAACTTCAAATTTGTGAGCTGTTTCGTAACTAACAGAATACGCTGATATAATAATTCCAAAGGTCGGAAATCTTTCTACTTTCCGGATACTTTCCTGAGTGAAATAGCTGCACTCACTGTGCAAGGCGTCTTCCGCGCAAAGAAAAGAAGTGGGGTTTAATTGCTACTATTTTATGGCAGTCAGAAATCCAAGAAGAGGGTAATTACCCTCCTTACCCGACGACGTCTCTTGAATCCCTTGGCGGGGTGCACGCGAGAGAGTTGGAGCTACTCCGAAAACCCTATTTTTCAAAACGGCGGGCGGGGAAGGGGCGGCAGGAGGATAAGTCGTTGGGTGTGACATTTCGGGTGGGAGTTGGCGCAGCATGAAAGGTGAAGTAAAGAGGTTCGGGGGACTCGGAGACATAGTTCTAGTCTTCTCCGCCAGGTGGAGGAGCAGAGGCAAGAGATTAAAAGAAGGCGTCAAGGCCCAACTTGATTCGCCGCAGATGCACGCGTAATTAAAATGGAATTGAAATAAAGCATCCTGCCCCGCCTCCCTTCTGTCTTAGGTGCCACTGCGCAGAGCAAAAGTAATATGGAATTTCATTTTAAAGCCTTTCATTTCATGAGATGCAAAAATTGACAATGTGAATCAGCGAATTTTCAAAGTGAATAATTGAGTTCAAAATTTAATCCCTCAGGTAGACAGTGTCTTTGAATGAAGATAGCCAAAGTTCATTCATCAACTTGACGATGCTCTTATTTTAGAGCGTGTGCATCGCGCAATGGAGGATGTGTATGCTTTATTTATAAAAGCATCGTAATATAATTAAAATCCATAACGGAAGGCAAAAAAATGTGGAAGGCTTTTTTAATTTGTGGATAAAAGCGTTGGCGACTCGGGGGTTTTCAGGATAAGCCATCGTTTTCGTTAATTTGAATATTTCTTCACCTCTAAATGCCATAGGTCTGATGATACCAGCAAGAATAATCGTAGCTTTCAGTGAATGTGAGAACTGAGGAGTCATCCTTCATCGTTTACCAATGAATTTATTTTCATTTAAAGGTAGAGTCATTTGGTAATGAAGTTTTGACGCAAATTTACGAAAATGTCCAAAATGCGACTTGTATTTATCGCGTTTCTGGCTTTTTTCGCATACATTGGTTAGGATTAATCCCAAAATTGCAAATTTTACAAATTTAGAGCTAGAAAACGGTGAAAATAAATAGAGACAATTTTTGTCCGAGTGGTCATTATGCCGTAGTAGAATATATTTTGCACGTCAAATTCAAATGACCTTTGAGAAAACCTTCAACTTCGGTAAATTTATGCAGCTTCACGCGCAATATCCTAGTTATCTGCTTGCATGCTTGGAAAATAAAAATCCTGGCCCGAGAGAGAACCCTTTCATACAACTCCGTAATTCACACCCGATGTAGATATTGAAGGGCAACAATAGTGCTCTTTTCTTACCACAGGCCGCTGGAGTGAAATTCAAATATTCGAATTGTAATTAGTGGCACCATTCACTTCACCACGCTTTGCGTACGAAGTATTTCTTCAAATTACAATTTATCCTCTGTAATTCATGAACTTCAATGGCTCTCTGACATGTTATTCAAGGATTTCTCGATGATTCTGTGAAACTGCGGTCTTTCGGGTGGTATAACCTCTCCAAGTAGCCTGGTCATAATTACTGGAATACCTGTTTTATTACCCCTAAAGCATCAGATACAAGAGTTGGGCAATTAATGCTATCCATATGTTCTCAAGTAACCGTCTGATATATCATCAAAGGCTTTCTCGATGATAAAAGTAACCTGGTAATAATAACTAGAATGCCTGGTATCATAAAACCACGGACTTTGTAGTATTCCTCTAACAATTTAGCACTTCAGGAAAGCAAAATGACATAGTCAAAAATCTTCATGGTAAAAAACTTAAGTTCAGCGGTCCTGCGCGAAAAAAAGTTGATGAAATTTTCACTTGCACTGCTTTTTTTACATCAGGGATTTGATTCTAGCTGTATAAACATTTTTGCGCCTAGTCCCCGCTCTTCAAGAGTCGTCTCTCACACACTCACATGCTCTTCCCTCTCTCCTCACGAAGTATCCAATACCGGAAGCTGTAATGTTACCATTTCTCGGTTGAAGTTTCACGGGCGCCAGCGAGTGTGCGCGAACCGCGCCCGTGATCTCGCGAGGCAAACTTTGGGAAAGAGAATGGGAGAACGCCTCGGTTATGAAGGCAAGAGGGATATTTTCAAGGGATCGCATCAGCGAGTTAAATTAGCCGGCGCGGTTTTCATCCTTAATTACCCCGAGGGAGAGGCGGAGTGTTATAGCCTTTTCATTACTTAACCGCTGGAAATAGTAAAGGAAGGTGATGGAGCCAGTGTGAGGAGAGAGCTGATTGGGTGGAAATAGTCGAATCGTCAATCGCGTTTTCCTTATCTGATTCCACTTTCGTCCTTGTCGTTCTCCGCCATTTCTCCTGACGTTATTACGTCCATGGGTCTGTCCTTTGCCTTCCTTCCATGTACCTAATCGGCATGTGCTCGTTGAAATGGAGTACGCATAACTTTCAACCCTGCCGGCATTATATGTTTCGCGGCGTGTTTAAAATCTGAATAATCATCATCAAATTTTCTGAAATCGACCTTTGATTACATTTGCCAATATCTGTCATGTAAAAGACTAGCAGGCCATCCGGCGTTGCTCGAGAAGGATGGTACCTACTCAGAGAAGTGGGAAACTTGGAACTTAGAATTCATGGTCACATTCAGTGGCGGATACAGAAAAAACTCAAGGGGGGGGCGCAACATATCTTGAGTTGTCTTTACTTTTATCGTAATAAAAGATGATCAAGTCACAGGCAAAGTATATGAAAATGTATTTAAAGTGATTATAAACATGTAAAAGACAATGCCATCTTATGATATAAAAAAGTTACAATTGTGGTTTTGCAAGGTTCGGCAATACAGGAGGACCCGCAAAGGGGGGGGGGGGGGCGCACCCCCATCTGTATCCGCCACTGGTCACATTGCAGGATTTTTTTAGGTAAAGGAACAAAGTAGGTGTAAAAGTAAGGCGGTGAGCGAAAGACGCTGAACAGTAAACAATGTATAAAAACGATTTCCATTTATTGCGCACGGGATCACCTTACACCCCGCTCCACAACACTGATCGTTGGTGTGTCCGTACGTGCGCAGACCAAACACGTTTTGTGAACGTATAACCCAGAAAAAAAATTTGCACCGAGTGGATTAATTGGCTCATTGTAATATGTTTTGAGTTATATTTTCACCGTAACCACTTCAAGAGGTGACCAACCGCTGAAGTTGTATGACGTGACGTAACATATGATTATGAGAAAACGGCGCAAAAGAAGCGCTGGACGCAATTGGAAGTATGACTACTTGATTCAGGAGCATGAGATGCGCCCATTGTTGCAGCAATATGTACAGCAGTAAGGAAACTCATAGTGGACTGACAGACAAACAAACATCCTCTAATATATATGTATAGATTTGCCTCCGAGAAAGTACTAAGGTTAGATTTTCATGTTTCAGAGTCAGGCAAATATTGGCAATGATGAAGTCTGAAAATTTCAAGATGATTGCGTAAGTTCTTAGCGTCAAATACATCACGAAAAAATTCCCGTCAAGCTAAGCTGGTGAATCATCTTAACAGCAGTACCATATAATGTCCGACTATGATGCGTAAATTTTGAAGTAAATACATAAGAGGTTTCACATTCACTTATTCATTGATCGCTATCAATGGTTTCAAAAAGAGGGTGTAATTTCTTAAAATTGATAAATTTTGTCTCTTTCGTGGTACCTGCCACCTGAAATCTGACACCATATTGCATGTAATTGCATGCAATTATCGATCTGAAATGCTCACACCATATTGCATGTAAGTCCTAAATGGCAAGTTGTACTATGCTACGGAAGATATTGATGCAGAGGTTAATTTTAGGAAGAAGTATCCACTGTTATTGTTATTCCTTATTTTTAGCATGGATAACGGAAGTCCTTCACGTTAGGACAAAAGAATCTTTATTAAAACTTAGTGGCGATTCATTCAGTTAGCCTCAAGTGCAGCATTTTTAATTTTAAACCACTTTTGCCAATGGGTAGGGCGAGACTTACCAGAACATACCGTACAAATTTCATTCAATGGTCATGACCATCAGTATCTCAAAGGTATAAAGTATAAAGGTATCGCTTTGACTCAACAATTCCAACACATCTCTACTATTTTCTATCGTCTTCATGTGTTGATTCATACTTCTTCTCTCTTTTATATTTCATTATTTTTTCTTCATTTAAGTATGTACTATGAGGACCAATTTTTTAATAGATTTTTTATTTAGCTGTTGTATTTCATTTTTGATAACGACATCATTAAGCATTCTGAATTCTCTCTTTTATTGGTAGGCGCCATTCGTCTAGAGTGATGTAGTGAAATATTTGATCAATAGAATACTCTGGAAGGCTCGCTTGGCTCTCGATTGACCATGCATTCTCCTCTCGATATGCTTCCTTAATATATATCCAATAGAATTTGAGATCCTAAATACCTCGTGTCTAAAGTGTATATTTAATTCTACACTGCATATGTATTTTTCCTTCCATCAAACTCTACAACGAAGTGGAAACGAAAGTAACTCAGTTCGTTGAATTCTTCTTGGCGAGTAATAACGGGTAAATATTTAAGTTTTTCCATGTAACAGTAAGTTATGCAATTATTGAGGGTAAATTATGGCAAATTATCAAAAAGATAGCTTATCCTACGAGGAATAGGTTTTGTTAAAATTCGAAGTTGCTTCTTGTGACTCAAATTTACCAATTTTTGACATAAAATCGGTTTGATAAGGTATGCTACCGTAGTGGTTCAGTCAATATTCTATTGCATAGAATTAATTTTTGAACAATTTTAGTGTTCTATTAGAAATTACAATACTCGTAAAAAGTTATAGCATATGATAAAATATCAGATGCTTCTTAGTAATATGTGCTGTTTGTGAATTTATTGTGAAAATTTAATGGTAGGTACATTTTAAATATTAACATCAGTAAGCTCCTATGAATTTAATATATATCCTTCATTTTTGATAGTTGATGAACCCAAGTTATGGAAGTTATAAATCATTGAGTCTTTTTTATTGTAACACTTGTTTTATATTCTTTCAGCAGAGTATATATTTGAAAACCCACGCATTCTTTGTAAGAGGTATGTTACATGATTTGATTTTAATATTAGGATAGAAGATGCATTTTTATAAAATCCCTGATTTCATTTTTATAAAATCCCTGTCAGTTTTCGAAATTGTTTTTCCAAGAATTTAAAGTAGTACCTTCAATAATATATCGCTTTCTGTCCTCGGTTCAGGGTAATCCTAGTGAGTTACGATACTCATTGAACTCGCAGAGAATTTATTGACTTTTTTTTGTCATGGGAAATTTATGTAAGTACCTTGAGTTGCGAAAGAAATAAATTTTTCTTCCTAGGTTTGTGTTCTGTTCGAGATGTTTGACCTCCTTATTTCCAAATGGTCCTGTAAAAAAGTCGTAAATGAACGTATATTCTTACCGACCTTTAAAAGGATCTGTTTTTCGGTAAGATTCGCTAGAAAATTTTAGTTCACAACGATTGTGTTTTCAGGTCATTAACCTTTCGCATCATATATCTTCCTCCGAAGTACGCGGGTATGGTAAAAGCAAAGCGCAAGGAGGCTTGACAGTAAGGCCTATGGTTCGGGATCTCCTCAGTAATCACGGGCACAAATAGGCAGAAGGGATAATCTATTTTCTTTGCACTAGTTCGGAAAAACTTCGGCAGCCGTTTTTTTAAATATCTTTTGGTTTTGCTCAGGTGCAGAACTTCCAGTGGGAGAGAGGGGTGGGGTTGGTAGTTCATCTATGTTAACCTCCGTACTCTCCCGTCTCCCTGGAAACAAAAAAGTTTAATTTTTTTACCCTTCTCTCTACCAACTTGAGGTTTTTATTCACTTAAAGAAGGTTGCCGGTTATGGTGGCTTATGGAGGCTTTTTTGTGCATGTGGGTGTTGACGAATCCTCCCTTAACCGTATCTTTTAAACTTTTGGGGGCCTGGCCTTCATCCCCGTCGGTGTATTTTCTTGGTAAAGAAAACAAGCCACAAAACTAAGTTCTTTTTTTTTCTGGAGGAAGTTACCCGTCGTGCTCTGCAAAGAGTGGATGCGGGTGTCGGCTTCCTTCTATCTCTCGGTGACGTATATTCTTGCTATTGAGCTCGATGCTGGGCACAGCGTTTGCCCGAGGCATTTCTATCTACAAGTGTTTTTCAACCTCACGAGAGAGCGAGAAGGTAAATTTTTTTTTGCAATCCTCGAAGTTGATATCCCCGTTTTTCTTCTCTCGAGACAAAGTTGACCACTTATTTATCAATCGCGACGTCAAAGTATAACGGAATAAAATGAAGAGAGTACATATATAGATTAGTTCGAGAAACTTGAAAATTTATCGCTGATGACTCGATGCAAGTCAATTACTTAGAACTTGTTTAGAATGTGGCTTTTCCGGCTTCCTCTCCGTGGTCATCATTATATAGTTGACGGCTAATGGGCATTTAAATATGTAAATTATAGATTTATATGAAAAATTAAAATAAATTACCAATTTCATCATTGATAGGTATTTAGGTTCATATCCTTAAAATTAAGGTATTTGTACACAATACGGCGAGATACCTAAAGTTGTTGCAATTATAAACGATTTAGTCTTTATTCATTAAAAAAATATATTTTATAAGACAGAAATTTCTTTTGCATTGAAAAGAAGTAGGCTACATTTTTAGTTAAATAGGCGTTTGAAATAATAAAACAGTGTTTTGGCTTTCTAAGGCAAACTCATGTAGTAATTGAGTAGAAGTATATTTTATGGTGACTTACAGAGTCACTACTATTGTATGACATTACTGCTTTTCTGCCTATTTCATTGTAAAAGTTTAAAGATTTTATTAACCTAAGTTGATTTAGGGTGTTTTTGCTTGCATTTCTGAATGCATGGTGTAATTGTGAAATCATGACACTCGATTTTTTGTTCCAAAACGGGATGTTCTAATACAAATCTCTGAATCTCTGCATTTTCGGTTGACAAGGTACGCATTAGGCCTATAATTTCTAATTTAAGTTGAAAGTTTTTGTAATGCCAAAAAAAGTAAGTCGATGGGATAAAAAAGGGAATCTGTGAAATGAGAAAACACAGAATAATTTCTTGTCCGTGCTTTTCCACATCGCAGTGGCTTTCATGCTATGAAATCTTGGACGCTCGAATCATTCAAAAGCAATAAATCTCGTAATAGTGACTGGGATGTGGCTCCTCTTCTCCTTGCTGCAGCTTTGATGCATTATATCTCCGCGAAGGGAGGTCGGCTGGTCTTTTAAAATGCAAGCAGTTCTGCATCCTTCCTTCGCAGTTGAAAATGAGACTGTCATTCTCCATTGATTCGTCGTTTCAGTTGTCAAAGATTTGGAAAGAGGAGGAGGAAACGCGCATGAATCCTTGATCCACCGTACCCCACCGGGGCAGTCAGTCGCGCCTGCACCTGCCGTGAGAATGTTGAACTCGCGACTTATTTTTTACCCCCCCCCTCCCCGAAGCGTTGTTGGCAGTCATTTATGGAGTTCTCCCTGGAGTTTGGACGCGCCTTTGCATCAGTACCAATACCCTTAGAATTTATTTACAACCCTCTCCTCCGCGTCTTCGATGGATTTCCATTCACATCCTATTCTTTACTTCCCACCCCTCCACCCTCAAACCCCGTTCTCGCACCAAGACTCCTCCGCGTGGCGTATATCTTATCATTGCTCTCCTTCGCTTCCGGTAATAATCCCTGGGGAGGACATAAAGTTAGACCTACTTTTCGGGAAAATAGTTGCACGCCATGGGATTTCATCGAGGCACTCTTTTAAAAATTCAGTTCTTTTCTGCGCACTTCCAGGCAACTTTTCCATCTCAATATTTTTTAATATTTTACTCTAAGGTTGTATTCATGCGTAAAGCTATGCATGATAAGGCACGTTATAGTATTCGATATGAAGATCATAGAATAGAGTCATGTTGAGTATCGAAACCTATTTCGAAAGAGAGCTGGTGCATTAAATGTCAGTAAGAACACTATGCAATTGTTTGAACCGCTACCTCAAATAGGTTGCTTTTTACGATGCATTTAGCCTTGATTGGAATATTTATATATTGAGCCCGAATCGAAAAACACACCAGCGTGAGTAGCATACGTAATTATTATTTTTTTACAATGTAAATGAGATATAATGACGTCATATCGCCTTATTCTTCCCAGACAACATGACAATTATGGCCGCACTGTGGCTGAATTGTGGTTTATCTGTGGCAACTATGGCTATGGCTAGCCACAATTCGCCATATTATGGCCCGACTGTGGATGTCATCCGGCAAGCCATAGTTTGGCTTGCCGGATTGCGCAACTATGGCCACACTGGATCGCCTCAGGAAGGCCACAGATTGGCAAACCAAACATTTGTAAACATGAGTATATTACGGTTACTATTGATACAGTTTAGTTGGTGAGTTATTAAAATGGAAGTTGGTTGATTCTATTGATATAAGTTTAGTGTATTATCCATACTTAAACTATGTATAACTATGGCGGGCAACACTATGGCCGGGGGTCAAAACCATAATGGAGCCATATAATAGCAACCCACTGTGGTCACAGTACGGCCACATTGTGGCCACAATTGTTGCGTTGACTGGGCTCATATTTGGTTAGGCATCCTCGATCAAGTTTATTAATGAATTAATATTTTAATGCCTTCATTTCTTGAGAAAACTGTTCTACCGGCAGTATGGAGATTAATATTCGTAGAATTTTGATCTCAACTTCAGAGGTCCGCGAAAGCACTTATGGCTCATCTGACGAAGAGCATATATATGTAGACTTACATAATCTCAATTAGGCTAATTACTACAAGTCTCTATTCACCTTTGCACCGTTATCGAAAGAGCCCTTTCAATTATCAGCAGAACTTTTTGGTCTCAAGGGAGTATATACATCAGTAATCGGCAATTTTTTACAGTAGTAGACGACTTTATGTTATACATATGCTCTGACTTAGGAAAAATATGCTGATTGTCCTACCAGCTGATTTAAATAAATGTAGTATTTTAATTTGCAAGAAAGTTGTGGTATCATGGATCTTACATTTTCCAGGGTGAAAGGTTCATGCGCCACTCCTTTCGTCTTCAGCTATTGCATTACAATATTTTTTCAAAATGTAATTATTCAGTATAAATTCCTGAATTATTTGTTAATGGTACATTGATGTAAAGCATAATTTCTAGTTGAATCTTTAAATTTGTCAGTTTAACAAGGCCTCGCATGGTTGAAGAATTTTTACTGCTTGCTCTGTAAAGCGCAGCATGGTTGGCGGCAATGCAAGGTCCTCGCCTGCCTAACCGAAGGTTCAACTCCCGCCTAAAGGTTGCCCCTATCCATGGTTGTGTGTGATAGCCGTTACATGTCGTTTTCTTGGATTTAAAATGTCGTTTTCGGGGCGATGAAGATAAAAGTAAAAATAAAATAAATAAGCTGCCTTTTGAGCTCGCATAAGTTACGCGTAAGTATTTTTGAATGGAGAGGTATTATGGAGTACTTACTATCTTGACGCCGTACCACATAAATATCGTCGAATTCCTTATGCTCTGCCAACGGAAGCAGAAAATGAGGTTCGGTGCTAGTTAAGTGCTAATTCTGTGATGACATTTGCAGAAAAATTTGCACATATTAATGCATTTAATTGTAGAGAGTCAGAATTAATATTGTGAAAAGTTTTGAGTATGGGCGAGTGTTTTTTAATGCAGTTAATTAGGTACAAAGACATGATTATGAGCTCCTATCCTATCCTATATTGAGAAGTCATATAATCATCACTTGTGTAAAAGGATGTATGCATAACTTACGTGGATTGTAAAAATGAATGTGGAATGTGGATTTTAATTAGAAATTGTAGTCATATATGTGGAAATTTGGAAGTTTTATATTTGCTCTGTTTGATAGAGGTAGCGTGCCATCATATTTTTTATGTATTGCCGTCCAAATGTAAATAAACTCTATATGTTTTAATGAAGAAACGTTTTGTATAATGGAGAAATATATAATTTATAAAGGAATTATACTGGGGTAGGATAAGAACCTAAGCATTCCTTTACTTTGGCCGCCACATATCGCATTTTGACAATGTGCTAATGATAAAATAGTAAATAATGAACCCATTGAATATGATAGAAGAAAATATTGGCTCAAGATAACATAAAATATAAATAAAAAGAATTCTCTTTGCTCTGCAATAGCATCCCATTTACTTTGCCATTGCATTCAAAATCATTCCCCTGAAGCGTATATTTTTTAATGGATCAATTTACCGAAATACTCGCTTGTTCTCGACTTTATTCAGTATTGCTGTTTGACTCGGAAAAAATCCCGCTTGATTTGACCCGGAAAAGCTGCACGGGTCATGGGAAACGAAAATAAAAAGAATCGTTTCATTGCGTATGGCACCCGTTTTCCTGGTCCTATTCTCTTCCTTTTTATTTCCTGTTCATCTCAACACGGGAGCCTTTGTGAAGGGTTAATTCTGATAATCCGTCCACGTCGAGTATTTTAGCAATGAAGCAGCAGCCGTATGGACGGTGGAACCTCGGATCGCGGGGATGGACGGGCCGGGAGAAGAATGACAATCCGCATGATGCCGGAACCCTTGTCCTGTTTCAATTTAGGCGGGCCCACTTTCCTCATGTCAGAGCCAGCGACATGCTGCACTCCTCTGGGTCGGTTTGGGTCTTGGTGCAGAGTTGTGATCATCGTAAACGCATTAAAACGCAATAAGAAGCAGGAATGTTTAAACTTAAACATCAGACTTACGGAAATTTTGAATATCGGTCTTTGTTGCTTCTTTATTGCGATAAATTACGTAGTAACGCATGTTAATCAGCTCGTTTATCCCTTACTGTGGAGGGGAATTATTAAATCGTCATTTGTGTGAAGGATTTATGTGTGTTGAAGTAGTAAATGTGGAATTTTAAAGATGTTATATTTGCCCTCATTCATTGAGGAAGCTTGCCGCCATAATTTCTTCAAATATACATTGTATTCCATATGCAAAACAAATCAATGTAAACATTTAGACATTTCCAGCGATTGAAAATTTCATTGGTTATCTTTTTTATTACTCATGTATTTATTTATTCCCACCTTCATTGGAATTCATAACAAAGCTTCTATCCATGCGTTTTAACCGTCTTTAAATACTGGAGATAACATGTGGTAACCGAATATTGCCGACGTATCACACCTCCTCGACCTTTCTTATTTGTCATTTTTCATAACAATGTACTGGTGAAAATTTGAATATCGTCTAGAAAGTTTGAGGATGTATTAAGTAGGTTTTTGCCTACATATACCTGTATATCAAGTATGAAAATTTGACAAATATGGGAAAATTGTAAATATTGATATTCGAGATACAGGGAACTGCTGGAAATGAACTTATTTATATTCCTTGCAACATTCAGGTTGGCAGCATTCGTTTTAAACGAGGAATGCATCACGAAAAAAATGAGTTGAGGATAAAATATAAATATTAATAAATAAATAAAAAATATAAATATTCTTACCACCGTGGTAAGAATATGGTTTATCTCATTTATGAAATATGAACTTATCAATGTATAATATACCCACACGATTTTATTTTTAACCCAATACTCTTCAATACTTTATCTTCTATTGTTTGAAATAATAATAACTCATTATTTGGTAATGACTATAGTTTTCATCGCGTCCTGCAAACTTAAATCTTTGACTTGTAATGACTTTTAACTAAATATTTGTGGTCAGAGTTGCGAATGCATATACTACATAGAGCTTCAGAGTTATAAATCATACGTCCATAACCCTTCAATATGTTGTGATCATCTTTTAAGCCTGAGTCTGATTGCTGTAATGGTTTTGTGATTGATGGTGGAAGTGAATTCTTACTTAGCGAAATAAAAGAGAGGGTAGGGTAGCCAAATCAATTTCCATATAAATGGCATATGACTCTGTTCATCGATTTCTCAAACTCCCTGTCCTATATGGTATTTTCAGTGGTCTACTGGGCGCCATCCCACTTAGTCCATTTACATTTTGCGAATATCATCATGCTAAACCTAGAAATGCATTCCTTTCAAAGAAGGGATATTTCTTTTCCCTCGGAGCTTATTCGATAACGAAAAAGTTTTTTAAAAATATTGCGATTTGATTCAAAAATATTTTTCTCTCTATTTGTACGTTGTATAGTAATGGAAAAGGTCGAAACGATTGGGATTGAAAGAAGGGCAATAGAAGAAATTCTTATTAGTATCTTATCTTATGTTATCTTACCTTACGTTTAAAATGCAGCAAATTCATTTATTTATTTTGGTCTAAAATAATGGCTGATGAAATCAATCGTTGAAAGATTGGTGGAGGGGAAAAACGGACTACTTTGAAATTTTTGGAATAGGTAATAAAGTATGTAAAACTCAAGAATTATACAAGTTTTAAAAGATGAGTCGATTAAGCGATTACTTAACTCATTGAAAAATTATTGCTTTATGATTAAAATGAAATTATGGAATTGCTCCTGAGTCATTTACGACGTTATGCATGAGCTTATATTAGTGGTTATCAGGGATGAATAACTTATAGAATCTGTTCAACAAGAATATTGCCCATTGGCTAATCGTGAGAATCGCAGTGAGATACTGTGATACAGGTTAAGCGATGGTAATTTTTGAGAAAGGTAATATGGGATGATATATTCCCTCTTTAGCTCACTGAGCTAGTGGCAGCATGGGGGATACTACCACAAATGTGGATTCACGTTCATCCAAACCCGTCCGTAATTCCTTGTCCTTTATTTTTATTTATTTAATTATGTTTATCACCTCGAAAACAATACTATTTGGCCTTCACATCGGGGGTTTACAACAAAGAACAATGGGCTATAAAAAAAAAAACCTTGCCCTGGTTTGGGATGGTCTAACCAGGCATAACTCGAACCTGCGACCTCCAGTTAGGCAATCCAGGACTATACCCTGCCGTCCCTGAGGGCTAAACTTCCTTTCTTCCTATTCCTCACCTCACCTCCGCGTTTTCTTACTTCCTCACCTCGATCCACTTCCAACCACACATCACGTAAAAAATCTTCCTCCCTCTCAGTCTCTCTTTTGACGCTCTTACTCCTCTCCCTTGCCTCTTAATTACGTCACACTCGTCTCACTTCCTTTCCTCCACTTACTATCCCACCTTTTGGAACATTATTCGTCCTAAAAAAATGATTACTATTATTATTTTTTTAGAAGTCTCGCCTCTTTCGCTCTCCTCCCGTCGCTCTCTTTATCACAATGTCCTCTCTCTCCACTCCTTATCACGTGACCCTCACGTTTTTTCCCCTCCCCCTCATTTTTTCGTACCCTCTCACCCCTCTTCTCCTTCCCTTACCGCTACTATTCTGTCCCACCACTACCACCCCTCATCCAACCCTCCCCTTTATATTAACAAAAAAATTTCGGCATTTTTCCCTTTTCCTTCTCATCCCTCATTTCTTTGCATTCTCAAAACCTCCCCTTCCTCTCTCTCTCTCACCCCCTCCCACTGCAGACACCACTCTCCGATTCCGACCTGAAACGTGTCGCTCCGCTGGGTGGAGCAGATTTTTGGGGAGATGAGGTAGAGGAGTCGTGGTGGAAAGAGAATTTCCCCCCGAGGTTACCGCGAAGCCACCACTTCCACTAATAGAGTGTCTTCAGTTCTGCAGGGTGTGAGGGGTGGTCGTCGCACTGGGGGAAGGGATAAGGGTATTGCTAAGGGTAAGGGGGAGCCGAAAGGATAAGGAAATGCGGGAGCATGGGGGGGGGGGGAGTCGAGGGGGTCACTGGGTGGGACGAAGGCGTGGGGGATCTTCCTTGAGGTTATTTGGGGGAGGGAAGGAGAAGATTGTACTCGTGAAATGATATTGGAGAAGTGGAGAGAGATCATAAGATGTGTTTACGAGAAGACTAAGGCGCGGGAGAGTCATTACGACTAATTTTTAGGTACAGTGGGTGCGGCGACTCGGTACGTTGCGCGATTTGCATAAAAAGGCTCTAGCTCGGTAAAATAAAAGTAAATTTTTGCGTTGTTGGTAATCCATCAAATAAAATCTTTAAAATGCTCCACGAGAGGAGGAAAGTAATTATAAGAAGTGTTTGCGAGAAGAATTAGGCACAGGAGAGATATTACGACCAATTTTTAGGTACAGTAGGTACGACGACTCACTTCGTTGCGCGAATTCAATTCTCTGCATAGAAAAGGACGATATTCGACAGGTAAAACTAAATTTCCACACAGGTGGAAATCAATTAAATTAAATCTCCATAATGTTCCTTGAAAGGAGAAAAGAGGTCATGAGATGCGTTTACGAGAGTATTAAGGAGCTGGAGAGCCATTACGATTAAATATAATTTTTAGTTACAATAGGTACGGCGACTCACATCGTTGCGCAATTTCAGTATCTACATGTAAAGGATCAATGTTGCTAAGATATATTGCTAAATTTTCACAAAGATTCAAAAATTCATCGAAAAAAATTTCTATTGTTTTTACTTAACTCACTCATTGCTTATTTTAACTTTTAGTTTTCTATTTAATGCATTCGTTATGAAATTGATAAATTATGTTTCCGAATCTAGCTCTTATGCTGGGACGCCTAAAATGTTTGTCTCAACGTTTCAAATAAATTGTGTTTATTAATGAGGTATCAGTACTGCCAAAAACTCGTTTGCTCTCCTTTCATTCGCGAGAGTTCTCCTCTATCCTCTCCAAAAACGTAGCACTACGCATATTAATCCTATCCGTCACACAATTTTCAGTTTTCGTGGTATTTAAAAAGAACACACATTTCTTTGGACATAACTGCTGGATAATGAGCCAACTGAATTTTTGCTTTGACTAAATTTGTTACTCGCGTTGAACAAGGTCTCCAGGAAAGTTTTTTTTATTCCTGTGCCTAAGGTTTCGACAGCTCTGGATGCCTTACCATAGTCCTAAAATACAGAGAAAGAAAACGACGGAGAGAAACGAATGGGTAATGGATACAGTAACAAAACTCAGCTCAATATTTCATGCGGTAATCTCACGTGGAACCCGGAAATGAGCGATACGAGACCAGAAATTTATCCTTCACAGAAATAATGAAGACTTTTCTTCGATCGAGTATTGTGGAGGACAATGGGCTCTGATGAATACATCAGGATGTGTCGTTTTTATCAAGCAATTTACTTCCGTATCTGTTGTAAGGCGCTCTGGGTGGTAAGTGAGATGTTGTTCTGGGAAGAGAATTTCAGGCCATATGAACGAAATTCTCGACAACACGGCACGGAAAATTATGTCCCCCTTATAGATATTCCACTTGGTTTAGATGATCATTGGTGATTCAGCAACTATGTAAGTTGGAAGTAATTTGTAGTCCTGCTGAATAGCAAAATTGAGTTTTTTTCGTCTTAATCTCAATGATAAAAAAATTAATTAATGTTTAATTTATTCAAATTGGAATCGAAATACTGCTAAGGTATTGAAAATTTCAATTAGTAGGAAAGAAAATGAATTGAATGGAAAAGTAGTTCCTCAGGCTGCGCACCAAGTGATGATTTACCGTGGCGGTATTACAAAACCACTCGATGAGGAGCACGAGAAACGTTTTTACATTTATGAGGCATTTAAAGGGTACTGAACGGAGATTCACGTTAGTAGTTTATTATTCAGCTGAACTGAAAAATTAAATTTCAAGTTAAATCAATCTTATTCCGAATGTAGTGGAAATACTGCTAGGGTATTATAAATGTCAATTATCAGGAAGTAAAAGATTTTCCTGGTGATTTTTCAGTAAAAATCTTCTCAGTTTCTCTCAAGATATGGGTTCGAATCCCTGTAAAGCCAAATGATTTTTTATGGAAAAAAATCATTCTTGGTGTTTTTCATACTTTGATCTCCAACGTATGGTCTTTGAACAATAATGATTGAAATGCTACGTAATCTGATATTCAATTCTATCTTTGTAATCCTACCAACCTGGTGGAGGTGCTATGTAACCTCTCATTTCCCGAGGGCATCGCCGGAATGCGCGAAAGCTACTGCTATACTGCTTCCACGGAGTATCGGTGTGAGAAGTTTTTCTTCTCCACGTTCGGTAAAAGGAGAAGACCTCTCTCCAGAGTTCGAGGCGTGAGGAAGACTACGTTACCATTTCTCTTTGGCGCGTGTGGAAGTAAATGCACAATACAATTCAGAAAGAGGATTCGATTTCTTGCCCACGAAGGAATCGGGTTGGAGAAGGTGTGGCATGCATGGAGGAGAATGAGGGTGGAAAGCGGAGGGAATTGTGAAGCGAGAATGGCTTTCGGAGGAGACGTGAAGAGTGGGACCGATGGCGAAGAGAGGAACTTGTAGTACGTGAGACAGAAAGCAAGAGGGGTGGAAACAGGGACAAAAAGCTTTTACTCGGGTGAAATTGGGATCTCTTGCATTCTCGCACTCTCTCTCTTTCCCCCCCAACATTAAACTCATCAAAGAGGGGGAAAGGTGTTGAAGGTGGGGGAAGAGAAGAGAGTATGGAGGCAGTGTAGGAGGAGGGTGGAGTAGGGAAGAAAATAAATCAGGCGAGAAAGGCGGAGAGGTAGTCTACAGCAACTTGAATTGGCTTAGGTAATCTGGTGTGAGAATATAAGTATACATCGTATTCATGAAAATATCAAAGTATGACCTTCTAAAATCACTGCGTCAACTACCGGCCACGAAAGGAAGGCTTTTCGTTCTATGATTTGTGGAAATTGTATTTGACAAATAGCATTTTTATACAGGTCCCAAGGGCGATAATTAGCCTACAAAAGTTGTTGATTATTGCTGGAGTATATGTCGTTAGGACAAATCACTGTTTTATTTTCCTGTGTACATTATGAATCGTGATGAAATTTAAATACAAGCCTGTCGACAATTAATGCATTATCAGCAATTTCATGCAGTTATTTCAGTAAAAAAACTTTTTTGACATGAAAATGACTCTACAGTTGGCTCAAGTAGCTGTAAAGTACTCTAAGAAGATAAGGATTATAAATTCACATTATCTCTCTCTTAAGTTTTCTTTATAAAATGGATGAATGTCACTTATGATGGGAAAATATTTTTTATGGCAAACGTGGAGAGTATTTGTCATGGTTTGCGCAGTCGCGATTTAGTCACAAACCAATATTCTTATCGAATGCGTTGAAATTCATAAAGAGCGTATGTTGGTTCACAACAGCTGAAAATGGAGTAACTCCACTTGTGGCAGTTATTAGTTTTGAGATATCACAAATATCAGAAATTCACCACTAGCAAAGAAGATGATTTTGTCTATCGAGATACATTAAAAAATATCCGCTAAAATCGACATCGTCTCGAATCGATTGTTGTTCCGTTTTTTCTGAGGCAGAGGAAATGTGCCATTAATTGTCCTAGTTCATAACAATAAGTCAGTTTATCCCAAGTAAAGTTTACGTTGAATGTTGTTAAGATGAAGTTGTTTGGTTAAGGCTCTGTAACGACGGATGGAGAGGAATGGGATGCGGGAAAGATGATGGGAATAGCACTGATGATAGAAGTGAGGCTTTCAGTAGGTCCCTGAGTGGCAATCAGGGGATTATTTTCAGAGGGTTGAATGCCACGCTACCGCGTTGCGGAATAAGGGTTCCCACTAGTGATGGATCGTTCGTGATCGATTCGTTCAAAATTATTGAATCACCAAGTGATTCAAATGACTCATGATTCATTGCGCAAAATAAAGTCAATCATCAATCAGGTCGAGAACGGTTTGTTCGGTGTTTGGATCAATAATGAATCAGCCAGACTTCCTGCTTATTCAGTGATTGATCCTGAGTTCTTACTTTTGGTGTAATGGCAATGAGTACCGGTGTAGGGTGGTTCAAGAGCGAAATTAGAAATTAATGAGAAAAGATGAATTGAATTTAGCATGCTAAATCCGAAATCGGATTTTCTTTTTATTCAGAAATTCTTTTACAAATGATTGTATGAATGTTTTCATGAAACATATTTCCCTCCAAATTCGTAAATCTCTCCAAAAAAGTATCGAAGCAAAAATATTCCTCCGTATATTCAAAATACCAAATCGATGTTAGCACTTTATTACAGGAGATGATTTATTTAAAATTAGCAGTTGACTGCATTTAACTGCTAATAGTTTTCATATTGCATTTATTTGCATCAGTTTCTTCAATCTCTCGATCATAACTCACTTAAGTCATGATATTCATTTCAATGGGTAGGTCTTCATCCGTCTATGATCGGTGTTGATTGGTTAAACGGTTTCGATCTTCTGATTCCTTGATTCAATCAGGGATTTCAGTCAATCCCAAGTCATCAATCAAAATGATTGAATGATCGAAATGATTGAATCAGTTGATGGAATCACCCAAGTGACTTGAATCATAAAGATCGAATCTTTGACAAGAACGACTTTGCCCATCTCTAAAGTTCCCACGCACTCGAAGGGTGGTTGGTGTTTGAAGAAGAGCTACCTAAGAAGAACTAAGAGATCTCAACCGCCTCAATGGAACGAACTTGTATTCTGTGCATTAGGTTGGGAGTGACTCCTTCCCTTCATTTGCTCTGCGAATATACGAATAATACAGCTAAACATTCTGATTCTCTTGTATTAATAGATAATCGAGGAGGGCTGCATAATGGCTTAGTGGGCTTGGCTACTGAAGTGTACCAGTTGAAATTCCGGTTAAAGACTTTTGGACTCCCACAGCAAAAATTTTCAAGATGCGAGCTAGCCCGGGGAAAGAAACTGCCTGGCCATAGCCTCCCTTCCTTGAATGCATGAATCTCACTCGCATGTGGCTGAGAGTGAATGTAGCTTTACCCTCACTTATCCGCACCAACCTTCGGGTTGTATGACAGAGGTAGTGAGTAAGCCGAAAAGAAATATTTTAGATTAGGGTGTCCACTTCAATACCCAGCTTCACCCGGATTTGAACTGGGCACCCCGCAGTCCATCACTTATTTATTTTTATCCCACTAGGAAATCTTTTCCTCTAGGTTAGAGAACAGAGTCATCGTAATTTAGCATATGTGTGTCGTAATAATTATCGTAAGAGTAACCCAATTATAACTTTCTTACCAACCTCATTTTGATTCACACGGAAGGAAATAAACTAATGGAGTATTAAACGTTATATTATGCATTTAATTCTCAATTATAACCACATGTTAAGCTGTGTTCATCATTTCCTGTTCAGTGACCGGAATCCAAGTTCAAAATTGCTTCCACGAGCTCTTCTCCGTATTAGGGAGAACTGCGGCTATGATAGTATCACAAATTTGTACCACACAAAAGCCGTATCTCATTGAAGTTTCACAAACATGAAGGCAAAAAAAGCTCACCATTCCATCGTATCTCAAATAGTGACTCCACTCCTGTAACTTGTTACATCCTATTTCTCATGGTATAAAACAAAATTTTGACTGAAGTCATTGGCCAACTCGTAGTACGATACATCAAGCATGTCACGTTCCGCGGTAAGGTGATCGATTCCAATTTCACCTTGTGATCAGCAGTTCGGCCTTGTGGCGCTGGGAGTTGGAATCTGGACTTTAATGAACATCATTTAACAGCACATAATCTGCATGTGCCAAATTCCTTATCGCTACTAGTTCTTCGAGTTTATGCATAGTTCATAGCAATGCTATTTATCAACGGACAGAAATAAACCAATTCAAAAATGCAATGGATGAAGTAAGCTAATACAGTAGTCTAAATAAACTGGCAATAAAAAGTTGATAAGGAAAAAGATGATAAATTATAATTGGTAACTATGATTAAAAGGGAGAAGAAAAGTGGCAGAGGCTGCGTGGAGATGTGTTAGAAGGGGTTTGAGATATATATATTTGTGTATGAAAGAAAATGAAAATAATACCCTGGTGATGGGGAGGACAAGGGGTTGGAGGGATGGTCGAACGAAAGGGTCCCAAGGGTATACGCAGAGAGAGAGAGAGACGCACTTACATTTCCCCCTTCCCCTCGCCACAAAAACGAGACGTCTCCGAATAAAAAAAAGACGACCGTGGCCCGTACCTTTCACTCTTAAAGAAAAGCAGCTTCATATATGTTTTTCGTGGTGCGGCTCGAATTCAGCGGGTCTCGCACCGCGCTGCTCTGCGGGTCCGGCGGCGCGGCGGGCGCTCACTTGACAACAACAGCGACTCCACATCCACCTGACACACTCCTCCCTCCCCACACCCTCTGCTCCCGCGCTCAGGACGTGAGAAGATGATGAGATGCGTTTTTCGCTAATTCCCTTCCTTTCCCCAACCCTCTCTTCATTATTACCCCCTGTGCTTTTCTTTTTCACAAGCTCTTCTTTAACTCACAGTAGTCCAGTCTTGTAATGTTCCTTTAGCTCATATTGAAATAAACATTAGCAATTTTCCACGATTGCAAAATATATTACTACCTAGGTTTCAATGTTAATACGTCATCTTCTAGGTGAGATGATGTGGTTACAGTTGAACTTAGGTCGTAATGACTTTAATAATGGTTTAAAATTGCAAGCGTGTATTTCAATATGGAAGATTTCCACTTGTATCTTCGGATTTGATTCCTTTAGCTTATTTTTCTAACTTAAAATTATGAATTTTTTACGAAATGGTGTTTATTGTCGTATTTAATGTCAAATTTGTTCCTTGGTATTTTTTTAGATATCGATATATTCCTTATAGTAGAATCGCTGTATTTCGGAAAAGTTAACTCGGCTTCTCTCAACTCATTTCCCGACTTCCTAGTACCTTGACTTGAAAAAAAATATTTTCCTAATATAATTTGAGTGTTATTGAAACCACAGTCTATATGATTCCGAATATACATCGGCATAGAAGTAATTCTGGCAAGCACCTGCGGGAATCTTAAAATAATTAACCAAACTTTTACAATATGCTCGGTTGTCAAAAGATTAACTCAAGTGAAGATTATACTACGTTATCGAATGCCTGTGGACATGAGGTGCCACCAAACAACTCTTGGATTAGGGGTCTTCGTTTGAATCTCAGTGCTATTCCGTGGAAGTTGTTAGTCCTTTTTCATTCAGATTTTCGCATTATTATGTTGGTTACACCCAGAGGTAACATAATCATTTAATATTTACTCAAGCAGATGAAGCTTTTTTGTTGTTGACCTAAAAATTAGAACTAATCGCTCAAGGCAGACGATTTGAAGTAGAAGAAGGTGATGCATTTTCTTTAATTTACTGGTTCCTGCTGTCCGTTCCGTATGACCTAATTTGCTCGTGGAGATGGGAGGATATAAGGATTCAATAAATTTTTGGTTGCTTATTCAGTCGCTGCGGTTTTATATCTTCATGGTAACATTTCGTCGATATTGTTACAAGAGTAAATTCATTCAGGTCACTTGGGCGCGGAAATTTTCACTTAAAGGTTAAAAACACTGAAGGATGTTGGTGCAAGAAACGTAATTCACTTCACTCTCATGAATGAATATGTCGAAGTATGCTATTTTAGTAGCATATCATCGACTAACGGTTCACAAAATCGGCACAAAATTTTCTTTCTAAAATTTTGGAAGTTATATTCGAAAATTCGGTTTTACACACTCTCAGTCTGGACATGAAATTTTTTTACAGAATGAATTAGTAATTTTGGCAATAATAATCAATGTATAAATGTAGGCACCTAGTTGCAACAACTTTTGAATGGTTAGAAAATGATAATTTTTTACATGTAATGGCGCTACGGTCAGCTAAAATAGCTGTTAAAGTATAAAATCTTAATAATTTTTAGAGTAATATCCACATTTTGTGTTTCCTAACTTTTTTCTTCTTAACCATTTCGTCCACAACAACATTTATTGATATCATATGAGAAAACTGTTTTTGACTGTTGTGAAACTTTCTCCTCAAGGAAAATCGGGTAACAAGGATAATATGAAGGTAAATCAGGGCGTAATGGAATGGTTTCAATGTTAAAAAATCTTCGTTAACGAGTGACTTGCATAAGCAAGAGGTTAGGTTTCTTTTTCTATTATTTTATCCCATCTTCACATCTTCTTAGTGCCTACATATTTTTCACACTTCCTCGGCAGTGCCTCGAAGGAGAGAGGGTTTCTGAGCTTCGTTTAATTTTGGTCGATCTTGTGCGACGCTCGATAAGAAAATGTGACTGGGGAGCGATTCCATTTAACGGAAACTAATTGGTTTCTAAGTTTTTATTTTTTGCTCCCTTCTATCTCCTTCGCAGTATAGCTCTGGAGCGTGTAGGTGTATATATGTATAGAAAGAGGGACGAAAATGATTCTCTCCCAGTAGATTACTTCCTTTTCGTTGAGAAGTTTTAATTGCGGTGTCGAGTATCAGGCGACTTACTATATATCTATCTGTATAAAATGACCAACTTTAATAACTAGCACGGAGGGTCGCGCTGGGATGGAAAAGAATTAGGTTGCTGGTACCAATTTTAATCCGCATCGGTTTTTTCCATTGACCCATGATTATTTCATCTCATGGTTGGACCGTAACATGGTTATAATTCCGTTTCGTTTATTAAGTTTTCATTTGCATTTAGTGCGAACAGTTATGCAGAAGATAGCAAGTGCATTATTTCATCCTCATTTTAAAAATAGTTTTTTTTTATTGTGGTTTTGGTAGATAATTTCATTTACACATTGAGCGAGAAATGAATT
This sequence comes from Ischnura elegans, assembly GCF_921293095.1. Taxonomy (NCBI): domain Eukaryota; kingdom Metazoa; phylum Arthropoda; class Insecta; order Odonata; family Coenagrionidae; genus Ischnura; species Ischnura elegans. Next base: position 101,809,902 of record NC_060248.1, on the reverse strand, counting down.
ATTAGAAGATCTTAGAATTAATTTTTCACATCATTATAACTGAAATAATGTGTAAAATAACTAGCTTCTGATTTATTATTTTACAAAAAGTCATTATGATTCCTCGGCAAAATCAAGGAAGTAACGGAGTTAAATTTCTTTCATCCATAGCTTGATACTTGAACCTGAATTACTTGGACCCGTTGCAGTAACTTACGCCCAATGTGAAATACAGATAATGCTGTACATCATATTTCCCTTCTGGGTATTGGCTTTCGATATTTAAGCTGTTGCCATTTGAATGTGATAAAATATTTTTCTCTTCAATTTGAGATCAGGTTATCCTCCCATGCAGCTCATCTCTTTAATTCCGTTGAGTGGTTTGAGTGAATTTTTCTTTAAGCTGTCTCTTAATAGTTTACAAAAACGTAAAATTTTATTTAAAAAAATGATTACCTGCGGTTTACGATCAGTAGACACTGTTCAGCAGCTCTTTCAGCGGACGACGCGCGTCGAATGCCTTTTTATCCACCATTAAAATACGAGGTCAGGACTGATTAAACGGGCCTCCGAGGAGGAGAGCGATGCAAGCCCCCGGGATACAACTCCCGGGGACCCGCCACCGTCTCCCGTTGCCACCGCGGGGTGTCGTAAAATATTTACCGCCACTTCATTAGAATTGCCGCGGCGCCGCATTATCCTGAGTGCATTTCCCCGCAGCGGAGGAGATGGTTAAGTTCGGGATGAGAATTTTTATTAACTCGGTGAGGTGGAGGGGGAAGAAGCGCATCTCGTAAGAGGAGTAAGGAACCGGGTGCCCCTGCAGGGACGGATGCTGCTACTAGTTTATACACTCGCACACGAACATACGTATGTTATAGTATATATATATATATATGCATCTACAAAGAGGGAGATCATGTCTGCGCGGGTCTTGAGTGATTCCACGATAGTGTGAGGGGGTCTTGAGGGTTTGTCTACTGGCCTTGTTGCATTCCTTCCTCTCTCTCTCCCCTCTCCCTCTGCAGTGGCACCGTGTGATGCACTTGCATGACCGTCTCGTTTGGGCTCAAAGTTAAAAGGAACGAGAGACAAGGTTGCCCGAGGCGGTGTTGCGAAGGTTGGGCGGGGTAAAGGGCGGTACCACGCCGTAACCCAGATCTTGGCATTAACCTTCTCTCTTCCTTCTCTCTTTTGTAAAGGATTCTGGCGAGGGTCGTCGGGCTTCCAAGTCTCTTCCGAGAAAGGACCATTTACGGTGAGCGCAACGTACGGATGCTGTGAACCGAGATTGCCGCCGCCGGCCGACGTATGCATGAGCACAAAGGCGTGTGTGTGCGGTCTTCGCCTGGGAAAAGCGCCAATGGGGAAGCGGTTTGTCGCTGATCTTCGTTTCATGGATTTGTTCTTCCCTGGCTGCGATTTGCGGTAAGAGTACCAATCTATTTTTCTCTTTTCTCGCCCCCAACTTCCCATGGATTGGCCCTCTAATTGATATTCTGCTTAACTTTTGATGAAAGTGTTAATAGAATTTACCTATGATGCGACTTAGGTCAACTTTTCAATTCGCGGCTAAAGAAAACCTTCCTATTGAGTTAATGCCTGAATATTTTCCCGGGTTCATATTTACTTGAAAAATTATCACCCTACATTTACATTGTTTTGGGAGCGAGGGTATTAAAGTAAAAATATCAAAAATTCTGACATTTTTTTATAAACTGATACAATGCGATTAAAAATAAAAGGAATATGTATTTTTTTCTAGGATGCTGCGTCAAAAAATTAAAGTGCTTCTAATACACCTAATATTTTTCGTCCTGTTACTTAGTTCACGCCTGAGTAGTGGCCCTGTTAGTATTTAATAAGCATCAACCATGCTGTGTGCTCTTCGGCACACAGCACGGTCAGCACAGCAGGCCTTCGGGCACCTCAAACAAAATTCTCTAAGTGCGAGGTGGCCGAGGGAAAGGAACTGTCTATCCTACCCTGAATGTGTGATATTCATACGAATGTGGCTTAGTATAGGGTGAGCTCTATCTTCACCTGTAGACTTCGTGATCTACCGATTTGATCGATAGATTTTTCTTCCTCATAGGAAAATCTACTAAAATTGGTAGCATATTAATTGCGTAAGCTTGGTTTCGCTGTTAGTAGGACCTGCCCGCCTTTGTGACGGAGCAGGATTCCTCGTCCCTTCCCTTTCTTCCCCGTCCTACCCCTGGAGGCGTCGTCGGGCTCTCATCGCGGCGGCGCCTCCTTTCCTTGTTCCTTCCCGTCCTTCCCCTTCTGGTGGCAGAGGAGAAAAGCTGATCGCTTATAGTCCCTGCTCCAGGAGTGTATCCCGCGAACCCGACCCAAGGGTTTCGTTCCTATTGTAGACTTCGTGCTGAATCACTGAGTGAGCTAGCTTTTCACGTTGATATTTTAAGGGAAAATCTTTGCCACGGTATTATGATTCTAGTTTTTCTTATTACACAACGTTGTATTAAGTTTGAAAATATATTCACTGGTGATAAATGGCAATGAAGAGAGTTTATGACGTTCTTCTATTATAAATAGGCGTTTTTAGCTGCTACATGGTTATAAAGGGAAGTTTCCTAAACCATGGGCTAAAATTTGAAATCAAGAGAAGTGTACGTTCAAAAAATTAGAAGTGCCAAATACGTCACAGCATTATAAACTAAGTATTGGGTCGAAGAAATATTAGATATGTTATTCCTATTTTCATATTTTTGGTCCAACATTGACAAAAACATATACATTTATTTTTTATCAAAGTGTGTTGTCTCTGCGTCTAATAAAAATATTACGATATTGGGCATTTTTTTCCTTTCATACCCAACTGCCTCACAGTTGCAATAATTATTATATCTCAAATGCTCTCTTTGCTGGTAAAATATTTAATGAAAAATATTACAGAAGTATTGAATTTTCTACGCAGTTATGCAGTTCAGAAAAGAGGAGATGAAGGCCGAACATACACAGAAAAGAACGATGACCAAGTTCACGGAAGTTTAGTAATGTGGTTTTCGTTCTTTCTCATTCTATAGCTCAATGTGCTGCATACTATCAGTTATTGATATCCATTTCCAATTCATAAAATTCTCAAAGGTATTCGTACGCGTAGTTACCGTATCCGTGTCATCTCATATTTTAAACATTGAATTCTTGCTCGAGTGCATCGCAAATATTCACCCATAAGATGACCCTTCAATATTTCGGGCATATCTTTGAATATTAATCAGTGGATCAATCCATGCACTCCATTCGAATTACATGCGCAAATATTTGGGTCACCGTTTCTGTGACGTGGCAGTAGATACACATCATTAACAATTAATGGGGAAAGATTAAATGCTGGATTACTCTCGACGCATCAAATTAAGTCGGGCTTAGCCACCCTATTCCACGACGTTAATTTGTTGATTCGCGTTCCTCATGCATACCACCATAGGGCTCTGCTTTCGCACAAGCGAAGCAGATGGATTCATAAATTTTATGCCCGCAATTAACTAGATTCCTGCGCAGTTTGTATCAATTTATGGAATATGCCACACCTTAAACCCTTCTTGTCTTTGTCTCGCGGGGAGTGCGAGGGAAGGTAAGAAATTGACCCAACCACCAGGATGACGGCGGGGGGAGAAGCGGGTGGGGGAGTACTTGGGGGAAATTAGGCCCGCTCAAAAGTATGATATCTTTCGGGAGGCATCAGGGTCGCTGCCATCGCATCAAGGCGTTGATAAATTTAATTAGAAGGGCGGTGAGGGTGCTTGGGCATCCTGAAAGGGGCCTAATGGTTTTCAGAAGGTGGATTTTGAGGCTTTTCGGGTGAAGAGGAGGAGGAGGGGGGTATGGGTCGTTAATGGCGGGTATTCGAAGGAGAAAAATTAGGCATGGGTGGAGGCGGCGGGGGGGGGGGGGGTAAGAGGAGAAAGGTGACTGAGTTTAAGCGGGAGATGAGGGTAAGGGGTGGTCTTAGCTGTCGCGATGAATCTGAGGATGGAGAGGTCACGTTGAAAGCAATGATTTTTCTTTGCTTTTTCTATTGTTAGCTAGAAAAGCTTTGAAAATGTTGCTATGGATTTGTTCTCCGTGAAATACAACATTGTTCTTGCAGAAGCTAATTTTCGTAGGAAAATTTTAACGTGGCCAAAGTGTGATTTGGCATAGAAATTGCTCACTCATTTTTTTCAATTTTTTCAATTCAAGGAGAAAAATTAGACATGGGTGGAGACGGGTGGGGTAAGAGGAGAGAAATGACTGAGTTTAAGAGGGAAATGAGGGTAAAGGGTAGTCTTAGCTGTCGCGATGAATCTGAGGAAGGAGAGGTCACGTTGAAAGTAATGCTTTTGCTTTGCTTTTTTATTGTTAGCTAGAAAAGCTTTGCAAATTTTGCTATGGATTTTTTCCCGTGAAAGATGACATTGTTCTTGCAGAAGTTCATTTTCGTAGAAACAAATTTTAATGTGGCCGAAGTGCGATTTGGCATAGAAATTTCTCACTCATTTTTTTCAGACTTGATTTATGTGAAAGAAGATGTGTTTTTAGGCCTGGTGAAAACAATTCTGATTACCGAGGAACTACTGCAAACTTTAATAGCAATAACTTCACGCAGAGATCAAATATTACTTATTTAATAACATACAGATACATATTTTTTTAAAGAATAATCGAGTAGAATTGCAATATGAGTTCGTTCCCAATTTCTTTAAATTGTCGATTTTTATGGAGTTTGAAAAATAAAAGTCACCATTGAATTTCCGTTTTTCGATCCATCACCTTACTTCTCGAGTTATTCACGACGAAATATCGACATCCTTTACCCCTTTGCAAACTATTTGATGATGTCATACAGCCCTGTTCTGGGGGTCGCTGACTATCAGCTACTCCTCGTGCTCGCTCATTGGCCTCGCTCGGTCCATTGTTTTTCATATTCTTGTGAGCGACTCCTTCCCGCAGTGAACTCCGTAATAGTGTTAATGATACGGAACTCTAATGACGTCATCAACTCATGAAAAGTGTGCACAACCTTCGCATTTCAATTTTTTTAAAGCATTTTAGAGAATGGCTTGGGGCAAGAGTTTATATCGTTGTAACTAATCGTTAACTTCCATCTACTACCGAAATATTTTAATGAATTGCCATTTCGGATATGAATGAGTTGACGGCTACATTATCCACTTACTGTGTGATACCAAGGAAAGATGGCAGCAAAAGGCCGAAAATGTTTGGAACGGTAGATAAGGAAGGTAACAGTATAAGGAAGAAAAGGGGTAGGATTTGTTTCGCTGGAGAATTTCGAGGGATGAAGGGGTATTGGGGACGGCAGGGAACAGTGTTGGGTGGGATGAAGAGGAAGTAGCGCCGTTGGAAAACGCGGTGGGTTGATGGCAAGGAGGTAAAGCATTCTGTTCCATTGGTGCGTGAAGGGCGTCTGGATTCTTGATTTGAGTTTGCCGTGGTAGACGGGATGAACGAGGGAGATGTGGGGCTGTGTGGTCGCTACATGCGGGCCCCCAGACGGCGACGCAAAGACTTCGAGATAAATTGAACGAGGCGAATGGAATCGGAGAGCGCTGGAGCGAATAAGGCGCCCTCCCAGAGTCAAAATATCGGGGGTAGGTGGAAGAGTGTGGTGAACCGACCACGCCAGACTGACGTTCTCCTTCCTGTTTGTTGTGTAATGGAATTAATCAAGTTAGGGAATAAACCATCGTTGCGTTCCTCGTAGTAATACCTTCCCGTTTCAATTCCATAAATATTGTCTCTATTGAGGGGGTCTCATGGAGAGATCGTCATCCATTCGGCTGTGAAATAATGTGTATGATTACTTTATAGAAGTCTATATTAAAAAATCATCAACATCGTCATTAGTCGACAATCCTAAGATTGGTTTGACACAGCTCTCCATTCCTCTCTCCTATCCACTAGCCTTTTCGCAGTCACAGAAGAATTTTCGTTTCTCGTAGTAATACTTTTAACGTGTATATTTCTTAAACAAACTCAATATTAAGGTGTCTCTTGGAGAGTTCGTATTGTCTCTTGGGGAGATTTTCATAGTGACGTATATCGAAGAGCTTTCGTTCCTCGTACCAGTACATTTTACGGGGATATTTCATAAATATTTTATTTATTATGGGAGTCTCTTGAAGGAATCGTCATCCATTCAGCTGAGAAATAATTCATATGATTACTTTATAGAAGTCTGTAACCAGCGATCGTCATCATTAGTCAACATTCCTAAGATTGGTTTGACACAGCTCTGAATTCCTCTCTCCTATCCTTTTATAGTGAAATATTCGTCCTATGTAACTCATCCGTGGCTGTTCCTTACCCTTCTAGAATCGTTTTCATCAGGCCATCATACCTCGTAATGTAACCAACTAATTTGTCCCGTCTTCTCATTAATATTTATAGGAATGCCTCGCTGCCATAGAGAAACATGCTCCAATGTTGCTCAATGCTCCATTGCTCCATATGTTGTTGTATCTGATGATTGTTTACTTACTTATAAGTGATATGCGGTTAAAATGGTTTACTGACGGTATATATGTGCCAGCTTCCCGTACTGAAGTGAGCCCCTATCATGCAAAGAAACTTTTGTTTAAGTTTTCTTGTTAATTACTTGATGTAAACTTTACTTGAAATGTACTTTGAAGATGTACTTACTTGATTGAGTACCGCATATGCATGAAGGTATCCAAATGAATGATGGCCTAGAGAATCCTCTAAAGAGAATTTTTAAGTTGACATGAACTGAGCTCCCGGCTAAATGTTTTAGTTTCAAGGTTATGTGAGCGAGTGTTGCTTAGAGGTCTCTTGCGCTCATCTTCAGATTTCAAGAAAATTATTTTGAATCCAGAGAGTCACATTTGAAGTTAATATAACGACAAGGACCTTGCGAGTCAAAATTTCGAGAATTGCGGTGAAACGGTGCGCATCTAATTTTTGCCCCGTAGAGTAGTGTAGTGCGCATTATTAAAGCCTGGAATTCCTTCAATTATAGATATAAATGTGCTGTTTTCCCCCAACCCATTGCTTCCTCTTCCTTATTTATTGCTATATTTATGCTAGCTTGCAGTTTCCCAATTTATGCTCCTGTCTGTCAGTACTAATTTATATATACAGTTATTGACATGATATTGTTATCTTTATCAGAGTTTTTGATCATATTTTCCTCAAGGAGGACTAATTTTTCAATAGTTTGAAGTACATTATTCGAATTTTCTTCCCTCTCTAACGAGTTCCCATAATATTTATATTCCTTTATTACTATTCTAAATCAATTCTTGTCTCGTTCTACCGAGTATTTTGCAAGCTTTTTATCCTAGGTACATTTTTTCTGACATCATATGTTACTCTCACGTGCATTATCTGGTCTATAGAAATATTTTCAATGAAAAACTTCCTTTGCCGAAATGAGTTATTATTTTTAGATTACTATCAATGCTTGTCTTCATCGCGATTTAATCTACAATATTTTTTGTGAATTGATGCGTTTAAATTTTTTTTAGAGTGACCAGTATAATATTCTGGTAAAATAATTCATTAGTAAAATCGTATTTTAATTGCTAAATGATTCTGTGGACTTTGGAAGGTATTTGAAATCCATGAGATAATCCACAGGAGATATCACTACGTGCTTCAACTGCATTGACTGATATGCACTCCTTTGTTTTTTGTTTACACTCTGGTGTTAGCTACGTGGTGCTCTCCTAAATTTAGTCTTTTTCAAATAATTTTCATAGTAATAACATACTTGAAAGTGAAATTTTATGAATTTTGCTTTTGTATTTAATTGTAAACGATAATAGATTTCCATAATAACCAAGCGCAGTTAATTAATAGCAATTTGAGTGTTAATATTCATATCAGGTGGTTGGAAAGGTAATTACCCCAAGCGTTTAGTCAAAGATATTTTCATCTAAAAATTCATTTCAATGCAGTCAGCGTGCATATTTAGCATTGAATGCCGGAGAAATGAATTTTCTCGCCAAGGCATTTTGAGCCTAGTGGAATGAATCTGTTTCTCTAAGTCTAGAAATTGGATGCTTGTTATGGCCACGTAGGTTTCTCTTGGGTGTTTGCTCCGAGACAAAGGAACCGCAAAATGAGAAGAAGGCTTTGAGCGAAAATTCTTGAGGAAGCCAATTACGGGTGAGCAAGTGAGTGCAAGAAGCTTAGATACAATTTTCCCGAGTCTCTTAGAAGAGTCAAATTTCCAAGGATCAACGTTGTCGGGGAACTATGTCACCAACGGCGGAACTCGAGAGGTCGTGGCTACTTCTGTGTCATTTTTTTCTTCTGCCTCTTCTGGGTGTTTCGCCACCGGAATTTTCATCCTGTCTACCCTTTTTTGCATCTTTGCCATTTGATTATGCATCTTAAGTGGAGGGTTTGTGCATTTATTTCTTTTTTTGTATGTGGCGCTGACTTGAAGTCTGAAGTTTGTTAACGAAATTTCGTGATTCACTTGCAAAAGGCTAAAAATATCAATTTTTTACATTTACTGTATTTTTTTCAAGAAATTTTGCTAATTGACCTCATAATGAATTATAAAACTCTTTATAATCCCACATAATTGATTTCAATACATATAATTTTTTTTGCTTTTCATTGTGTTAAATTGTTCCCATGCAGTCACTCCAGAAACAACGAATAAAATAACTTCATATTTGAATTTAGCGTTTCAAAAGCGTGAGGAGAAGAAGAAATCATAGCTTCTCCCAAAAATATTCTGGAAATACAAAATTTTGATTGGACAACGTTATATTGCCAAGTATTGCCAAGTTTTCCTAAAATATTATTGCCAGCAAGAAAACAAATTTATTTGATATTTTATCACTTTACATATTTTATCACTATCTAAGATGAACTTTAACCAATTTTTACTTTAAATAAAGAAAACTTTTTTTTAGACGCTTCAGGTGAAAATTACTGAAATATATTCCTTCTTTCCCCTTCTCTAAAGTTTTCTCATCGCCTTACGAATTAGCAGCTCAGAAAGATTCTCTTCCCCGAGGATTACAGTATCGGATTACCGATAGATTGTGACAATCAAATTTTCGCTTAGTTTCTTTTGGAGTACTTCTCTTTTATGCAATATTTTTTCAATTTTGAAAAAAAATCCCCGAAAATGAATACCTCGCTCCTTCCACTAATACAACGCCGAAAATGGACGATCTGAAGTAGATTCCTACCTATGACAGATTGGTACTAACAGACCAGGCAGAACTCTGCCCATGTAATTGGAAAGGGAAGGGGACTTGAATGCGAGATTTATAAGATGGTACTTAAAATTCAAATGATGAAACTTCTATCAAGGCAATAAAAAAAGCGTTACGAAACACACCCCTTTGCGCCATCAGACAATTACTCAAATGATCCTTTTGCGTTGAATGAGAAGCATGTATTTTGTACGAAAGCAAGCAATGGTCGCTACCTACGTTACATTTTAGTCCTGGCTCGCTCCAGTGATGAATAATTAAGGTTTCTTTTGATGCTATCTACGGTATGTTAACTACCTTTGATCTCGAACCACAGATTTCCCCCTAAGGAGTAACAAGGTGTTTAGTCAGGTGTAAGATGTGTTTGTAACGTAACGTGTCTTGATTACTTCCATGGGATACATATTTTTCGCTAAATAGTCACGGGATTTGGACCGGAAAATCGTGCATAAAATAATTTTTGTATTTAAATAAGTAATGAAATTAATAAAAGATGGAGAATGAGCTGAATCTTGCTAAAAAAATATGTTGCTCTGCACTTTTTTTTCATATTTTGAAAGAAACACTTGCAATTTTCCACTATTATAAACTTGTATTCCTGACCTAGGCTTCGATATTACTTCATAATCTTCAAGGTCAAAATTTGTGCCTTAAAAATGATATAGTATCATTTGAAACCTTGGTCGGGAATAAAATTTTATAATCGTGGAAAATTGCAAGTATATCTTTCGATATGAAAAAAATTCCACTCCATGACACTTAGTTCTTCTGACTTTATACGTTTATTTTCAGCTCTATCCGTTTTTGCCAAATTCTTTGTCTCTCTCCATTCCTTTTCCTTGGCTAGCCACTCTTTCTCTCGTATCTCTCCCTTTGTATTCATTCTCAGCCAAACTGAGGTTAAAACGGGCGAACGGGTTACGTAATGAGATTCTGGGCACGGTGAGGCTTAAAACCCCGTGAGCGGACTTCGTATCCCTAAATACTCTCTCTCTGTAAAATAAGATGGCAGTCGGATGTTGTGATGGGATTAAGCTATGATAGTAATTGGATTTTCTCCTGTTCTTGGACAGTTGAAATTATTTTGCTCCGTCCGGGAAGCAACCTGGGAGAAATTACAATTTTACGGGAGATATGCGTTCGCTAACGAACAGAACTCAATCATGCTACGATTTTCCGGTTAAGTTTGTCGCCGGACAGCTTAATGGGCGCATTAGAAATTAAAAATTAGCTTTTAAATAATTATTTTCCACTTTTTTTACACAACTCACAATATATTATTTTTGATTTTCTCAACGACGTCGAGTACTTTTTTGCGAAATAAATAATAGATTGGTATGTGAACCTGTGCATCAAAATAGAGTCAGGACTATCACCAACGCTAAATTTGGAACTAAAAGGGATTATATCAATTGTGAATGGGTGAAAAATATCAAGTTCGTAATGGCATACTATGTTAAAGCATGTGGAATAATAATTATGAATAATAATCAAAAGTGAAAAAGGAGTCTCAAACTATTGTCGCATCGGAGTCGCATTCGTAATTGTTTACGATAAGTATCAAAGCCTGATTTGAAAAGCAAATTTTATGTATCCAGTCATTTAAATAATTTTACTTCTTTATTTAAATAAGTATAAATCTAAGTATTTTTTCTGCACCCACCCTGGCCGGAAACATCTACAGATATTGTTGAATTTATTAATCTGAAACCAAAACTGTTCTATATTTCGGCACTATAGACGGTATCTTCCCAATATTTTAGGTGGTGTATCGGTTTTTGATTTTTACTTATTCCTCAAAAAGCGAAGTATAAAATAATGGCTGCATTTAGGTGAATAAGTATAGTTAGTCTTTATCATCTTCCTTTCTGAAATACTAAGTCCTAAAATGTAGGAAAAGAGATAAATTACATTTTCAAACTTTTATTTGGGAAAGTAAATTTAGCCTTAGAAATAGCCGTGACTCAATTACGAGCCACTGGTTCAGATAACTACCTATTCACATTTTGCAAAGCCTTAGTGGAACCATGAAATAATATTAGCGTTGAATAAAGGCCTGATTGGGATCGTGTCACGTATCAATGGTTGAAAAATAAAAAAAATGCGTAATGGCATAATATGGTAAAACATGTGGAATAATAATTAAGAGTGAAAAAGGAGTCGAAAGTTGCTATTATACCGAAAACAGAACCTTAATCAAACCGAGTGCTTTTTTTCGGAGAAAGAAACGAATGGAAATCCTCCGTCATCAGAAAAAAACATCAAAGCGGCGTCACCTCGAATTTTGTTTGGACGCGGTATCATCTTTCCCCCTCACTATCACTACCATCATTATTATTATCATCAAGGATCGAGTGAATGGAATGTATTTTTTTCCTCTGCGCAAACAGGAGTGCGAGAGTGAGTGCGAAAGAAAAAAAAAGAAAAAAAAACGGATTAGCCGCTTTGTCATCGCGCGAAACGCGTTTAATTGCCTGAACCCCCCGTGCACAATGCCTTGTGAAACTGGAGAGACAGAGCGAGCGCGGAGCGGTAAGGGTTGAAGTCACGTGGGTGTGGTCGGACGAATCGGAATCCCGAGCGCTGATACGCACCGCTATGCGTTTCTGTTTGCTGCAAACAGCCTTTTCATCATGGCCACCGCAAGAGGACGACGAAAGGGGGAGGAGGCGGGGGAGATAGACGGCGGGTGGTGTATCCGACATCCCCGTTGCCGACCTTAGCCTCCTCCCGCTAATTAGGGAATAAGAGTACCGCAGTCTGCCCCGACTATCCCCTCCAAATCTCTCTTTCTTTTTTTCCCCTTCTCTCTCGCTCTCGTGAAATAATCCGCTTCCCTCTCTGCTCTCTTGATGTCTCTGTTTCTCTTTTTTTATCTAAAAAATGGCCTCCGCTCATCAGCGTTTAGGTATGTATGTATCTACCTACTTGGAGAAAAACAAATACAATAGCTTCCGTCGTCTTTTGTGCATGGGACCAGGGTTAATGTGGCAAAAGCCTAGATGATAACGTGATGGATCTGATGGGGCTGATTGTCTGACTACGTTGAGAGCGATTGTTGCCATGTTGTTTATATTACGATTGGAACTTTCATTCCTTTCAAATTGAATCCTCACAAAGAGGGAGGAATTTCAGCATTTTAATAATATTTTAATTAATAGTGTGCTAAATATATCCTAAAAGGCCGGTTTTCAATGGTTAAACTTAATTACAACACCATCTTGATCCTCGGGGTGAAACCGCGTCGAGTAACCACTGTTCACATGCTGATCGAATGCATACAAGCTGATCACTCAAGATGGAGTGGTTCATCGCCTCCGAAACGTCGGCCAGGTACGTGAAAACTGACTACTCGACGTGGTTTCACTTCGTAGACCAAAATATTGTGATCCTTATAGGTATTCTTTGATAACCGTCCCGTGTCATTACGAAAGTTAAGTCTTCAAATGGGAGTTTTCACACTTTAAATGCGCTTACAGGCGACTCTATAAAGGTGCGCCGCTCGGCCATCCGCAGATATTTCTCGAATAATGTCTTGGCAAGTGCACTAGCGGTCAAAGTTTTGGCTCTAGCCTCGAGACTGGCGCTGCGACCTGTGGTGCTCACGAACATGCTCTCTTGTAACATTGTGTTTGACAGCATAAAACATTTTATCCACTTAAGTCAACAAAACTCCATAGGGGAGGAAGAAACACTGGTAGTTTAAGTAGTAGAACACATGGGACGAATTCGGAATCCCGATCAAGACAATCCTGGCAATTTTTTCCTGTGTGGAATTTCTGCACTTATCAGCACTCGAGGGTAGCTCCGGAAAGGTGCGTCGTTGACCATTTTACGGTAATTTTTAGAATAATTTTGCGGAGTCAGTATTGGCCTCGACTTTTGATTATTGCACAGACGTTGTGCACGCTCCGGCGTGTATTTCTTCTGAATGTATTCTATTTATATCTTTATATTCTTGTCCTCCTCTGCCTTGAATTTTACGGTAATTTCTGGAATAATTTTGCGGAGTCAGTATTGGCCTCGGATTTTGATTATTGCGCAGACATTGTGCGCGCTCTTGTGTGTGTGTATTTCTTCTGAATGTATGTTATTTATATCTTTCTCTTCTTGTCCTTCCCTGCCTCCACCCGAAACTCCCTCTGTACTCTCACTTTCAGTTCCTTTCCTCTCGTTTATTCTTTGAATACAAAGGATTCCTCCCCTCCTCCCCTCTTCTTCCCCCTCCACCACCTTCCACAGGCCCTCAGTTCCCAGGCAGCCTCCACCTCGCTAATCAAACTCGGATCTATTTCCAGGGAAAGGAGGGAATGGCAAGGGATTGGCGCCTGGGGTAAAAAAAAACGAATTTTGAAAGGGTTTGGATTTGGGAAGGTTTTTTTTTCACACAACATCCCTTCTCTTTAAAAACATTTATCTGCATGAACTAGTAACTATTGAATTGTGCATATAATTACGTTTTAAAATCTAAGAGCACGAACAATTCTGTGTATCACTTCCGTAATGCACTCCATAACGTCAAATATGCCCAATAGGCCTTGATCTGTGGCTGTGGCAATGCTTATTTCCCTTTCGAAACAAGATATCCGGTAGAATTGGTGTTTTGCATATCTAGCGTTGGAGTGAAGTCATATGCGAGCAAAATTAATGGGTTTACCCGAAAAAGAGACTAATTAAATTGTAAATGTAAAGAACCATTTTGTGCCAAGCATATCTGTAATTGCATTTAAAACCCATTGTGATAGAAAGCGAGAGAAATTAATTTGATCTCACATAATGTTGCTTTTTAATGATAAATGTCTATGTGTTGGTAAGGTTTAATAAATATTTCACAAAATTGCTCAGAATTGGAATTCAAGCGTGTGGAAAAACGTTGTAAAGTTACACATTTACATAAACGTATCTTTCTATATGTTCTAATCTAGTTTAGGCTACTCCTAGATAAATATCGTAATTCTTTACATCATTTCTCCATTTCCTCACTGCAAATAAATATTCACCATTTTACATTTAAGCGTAGTTTTACAATTTTATTCGTTGAAAAAAGTGTGGGATTCCTAAAAAAAACGCGTTTTTTTCTATAACTTCCTAATAGATGATTAAAAAAAAAGACGGGAGTCTAATTTTTGTGAATTTCTTTGCCTCGAAGTGAAGGAGTAAGGCGAGAAGAAGGAGGAGGAACTGGATGGAGAAAAGAAAGAAAAGGCGTAATTTGGGGGAAAGAGGATTATTAAAACGCATTAACGTAAGGAGTGGGGTAATTTGGGAAATTTCTCGGATGTAAATTTTTTTCAGATTCATAAAAGGAGCAAGGTAATTTTGGCCAAATGATGGGGGAGGGAGGGAAACGGTAAAAAAATCTGATGGGAATGCCACTTGAAGGGAAAGAAAGGAGGAAGATTTATGATGAAAATATTAGGGGAGCGGAGAGTTGTGAGTCCGTTGAAAGGAAGACGAGGGATTAGTGGAAGAAACGGTATTGCGAGAGATAAAGTTAAAACAAAAATCACGGACTCAGGCCGACGCAATATTTATTCGAGTTTGATGATTGTGGTGAAAGTATTCGGAATATCATTCAATGTGGACTCGCTATCTACGAATCTCTGCGTAACGCTGAATGTATCGCGGAAGCACACTCAAAACATGATATGCCAATGGAAACAATCCATATTTTCGTTTTTTTTTGCGTTAAAAATTGAAATTTTTGTAGGTCCTCAATTCAAAGGCTCTCCTGCATTTGAGTATTGTATCCAAAGTGAAAAAAAAACTTTCCGATTTTGATATCTGAATTGGGGCATGTCAAAGTGTTTGAGACATTGTTAAATCAACTTTTTAGGCATTATTATTTTCAAAATATATGAATTTTATCCGGCACTGTGAATACATTCTTCTTTGAGCTTTGGTCCTGTGAAATCTCTATTTTTAACAGTAGCAACTTCTATTTTGGGAGAATTCAGTGATATTCATTCGAATACTCTGAAATATAATTCGTCGAACTAGAACGTATAAAGCTGAATTAGAACTTGAGTGTGATTGGAAGCTTTACTTGTCTATGCAAATGCTTAAACATCTGATAATGCCTTGAGAAAAACGTGGATAGAAATGTGGCTATTAAATTTTATGTGAGCACGGCTGTTGATCAGAACAGCTGAGCATGACAGCATTTGAATGGCTAAATATATTTCTTGGTGAGTGGAAATGCGGCCACACTACCTACGCCATTTGCGTGAATTTCGCGCCTTGTATATTGGCGCCTTTTGTACCAACTCTCGGAATGAAACAGTTAGTTAGGTCTGGAGGTACGGGAATGGAAGAAATACCGAGATTTCTCCGTCAAGGCTTTAACAATGATGCTATGAAGAGAAAATCATTCTAGCCATTTAGTGCTAACGGCGAATGGAGGAAAATAAATTTCTTCTCAGTTCTCGAAAGACCACTACCACCATGTATTTAATAATTTTACATCGGCGACTGCATAGATCTTGATATTTAATAATAATTTTATTGGTACTCTAGTTATCGATCTATTTATATGGATGAAAGCTTCTCGGGTTTCCAACCGGGTCAGGGTCTGCATCAAGCAGACCCTGACCCGGTTGGAAACCCGAGAAGCTTTCATCCACGCTATTCACCGGGAAAAGTTCAGATTCTTCATGATCTATTTTTATGGTTTTGGCGGCTTTTCATTTGTGTATTAGGAGTTTTCAATTATTTTTGCTCTTCGATTTTCCAGGATGTTTTTGTGCATTGGAGCCCTTATTATAATTTGATGATGATTTACAACATGAATTCCTTGTTATTAATTTGTTTCTACGCGCGTAATCGCTGTTCACTCCCAATGGAGAATATGTTTTTCTTCTTAGAGCTACTTCGGATCCTCACATGCTAGGTATTCACTGCACGATAACTAGGTTTGACTTGTGAAGGCAGTTGGTAGTTACCGTTAGAGTTTTTGAAAGGTAATAGGTAGCTAGCATTTTTGTCTCTAAAGCTATGAACTAATATCTAGTGCATAAAATTATCTCAAACGTACAAGACAAAAACCACATTATGCCCCTGCGTCAGCAGAAACGGCGGAAAGATATACATGGTTAAGTAATAAAAAGCAAGTATCTTACCGTAACCATGGATTTTGAAGTATTTTCCACACTAGAAACTCACCTGAAAAGAAAAGAAATTTTGTGATTAGATACTATTCGTGGATGTGATTATGTTCATTATGGTTGTCATATATATTGGGTAGTGAGGGGCAAGAGTCCGCATGGGGCGAGATTTCTTTCCCGAAATATTTACCTAAATGTCGGGATGATGCCACTAGTAGTCAATCAGTTTCATTTACGTGACCGAATATACCACTGGGGTGTGTTAAGTAGAAGAAAGCGAATGATAGAACGTGAGATTTTTTTTAAAATCTTTACGAAACGTTTATCTAAATTGTATGAACGCGTAATTTTTATCTGTACTTTGGGCGTTAATTTAATTAGGTACTATATTTGTTAAGCGTTCCTTTATATGCATTCTTTGTCTCGAAAATCCATGCAGTTAGCTGGTTCGCAGCTCAACCTGTGGTTGCCTTATGGCGTTTTAGGTGTTGGGGTAATAGTCGTGGGTCCGCATTAAGACTCTTGCCACACGGGCGCTGACTCCTGTCCCATTTTATAACAATGCTTTTTCTATGACCTCATAGTTTTTTGCTATACACATGAACTGTATTGATAATATTGTATTGAAAATAAATTCGTAGCTGTAAGATAAAAACTGATTGGAAAGGAAAGTAAAACAAATTGTGGACGTAGCTACAATGATGAGGAATGGAGAATCCATGCTTTCTAATGAGGCTGGTCTAGAAATTGATGAATTGTCTCTGCAAAAACGTCTTAAGGAGGTAGGTACAATTGAAAATATATCATGTGAAGTTCGGGAATTCGAAAAATGTTACCTAATTCCAGAATATTAGTTGCGCTTCATTCGTAGATATGTATCAATGATACATTGTTCATATAGCCTTTTGTCGTCCAAACTACCCGTGTACAATCATGAGCGTACATTCCCCCAGCCCTAATTTTCCGAGAAAGCGTTTGAAAAATATGCTTGCAGATGGACCACCACCAGGAACTCTTTTGCTAACGAATGATTCGGGATTCATCAATTCAAATATTTACATAGACTGGCTCAAAAATGTTTAGGAAAATACAAAATCTAATGCCTTCTAACCTTCTCATAGCTCATGCAAAGCTTAGCCAATAGATAAAACATTCTTTGGCCCTCTGAATTTTTTTTTCTTATCTGATTGTGGCAAATGAATGACTTCTAACCCCAGAAGAGGAATCACCTAGTTCCAAGTGGGATTGTTGTTGGGAGGACTTATGAGAAAGCAGCAAAGGGATTATAGACTTACGGTATTTTCTCACTTGGCCAATACGGGTTTAGCGGGGTTAATTTTCTGCCTTCAATGGCTACATACAGGTTGAATCCGAATCGAGGAGGAGATGAAATGGATAAAAAAGAGGAACTCTAGGAGAGAAAATGAACATGGAAGGCGGAGAAGCTTTTTTACCCTCAAATATCCCCCCCCCCCCCGGACTACTTGACACATTCATGTCCGTTTAATCCTCTTAAACCTTCCACCTTTGAGAATACTCTGCCTCGCAGACATCGGGAGGCACCTGTCTCTCCTGAGAGTATTAGACCATATCTAAAGGCATTGCAAGCGCAAATGCGGCGTAAAAACTAAAAGCGGTCTGAAATTCTTACCAGTTCTCCCCACACGCAGAAACTAAACGTGAAGATATCTAAAAACAAGGTTGCGGTGCTAAGCGGCGGTTTGTGGACGGCCAACGGAAAATTTCACTTCACCGGGAAAACTGATTATTACTATGGAGGTTGTGGAAAATAGTACATTGATCCACCAATTGTTGGTTGGATAATGTGTTATGAGTGTAAAAACTGGAGGAAAGAACCTTGCACCTCGTATTGTGGAAAGGGAAAGTTCACATGTGAAAGCTGTGATTAGGACTCTTGCCTCATAAGGGGAGGACTCCTGCCCCACACGAGGGGCAAGTTTCTCATTTGTTTTTCTCATAAAGTTTGATGAATAATGGCACTTATTTGTTTTTCTGGAGCAATGAGATTTAAGCATTATAGCTCATGCAACAGTGAATAGGCAGTGTAGAAATAAAATTTATTGTTTGAACCTGAATGCATAATTTTTATAATTATTTGTTAGATGCGTACTCTTGCTCCTCATTCCCCCATCATATGGGTGTGAGTCTACACTGATACCAAAACGTATAGTTTAGCGAAAGGTTTCAGTAAACCATTACGTTATCCCTGGAAAACGTAACGTGAGAAAGCATGTCAAATGGAATACATTTCTGAACCTAATTTTCTTTAAAATGCAAAATTACTTGCTTTCATCAAATATATTTGGGCCAATTAGATTTTCATTCTTACTCAACATCCCAGGAGAAGTTACGAAAGTCCTGCTATGCGATTTCTAATTTTACCTGCCGTTTCATTTTTTTTCCGACCAGCTCATTACCATTTGAAAGACGGGAAAAAAAATAACTCGCAGTTCGGAGTGGTGAACTTGAAGATGCCGTAATTTCTCGACGTCCATGGTCACCACACCGGAAGGACATGAAGAAAAAAAACTCATTTCATCCGATTTGCAATTCACGAGTGGAGTGGGGGGAGGGGGGGGGGAAGAGGTCGTTCTCCGTACCGCAAGAGTTTTTGAAAAACCTGTCGCACCGGTGCTAATCATCCTCGTCAGAGGGCGGACGGGTCGTGGAAGTCGCGACGCAACCTTTCGAAGAAGAAAGATCTTCTCCCCCCCAGCAGTCGAGCCAAAGGGAGAGGGATGGGCATGTGCGCGCGGACAAAGAAGTAGAAATTTATTATTGCCTCCTTGACGGTTCTGGGTCACCTGTCAAAAATGTCCCGCGTTTGGTGGAGACACCTTAGAGGTGAATTTTTAGAGAATCTTTCTTCTTCCTCCCCTTAGTCTTTTCAGGTTCACCGAAGAGGGAAGCGGATTCGGGAATTCAGTCCGTTGACGCGACTGAGGGGAGAGGATTGAAGTTTCCCCCTCTACGGTTTCCGACTACTTTTTTGAAGGTTTTCGATAGGAAATCTCATAAGGAATTCTTCGCGATAGATAATTTCGCCACTTTTCCTCTCTCTCTCTCTAGAGGGGGGGGGGGGGGAAATGGTTGTTCAGATTTTGCCTAGAGAGAAGAATTGCGAGACAACTTTGATTATTTTCCGTATTAGTCATAGAGGTCGATTGAGGTCAACCTTTTTATCTCCCATTAGTAAATGTCCTCCGGAATATTTTGAAAATGTTGTAAGAACGTGGTCGAAAAAATCAACTCGAAATATTTTGAGTTATCTTTGTATCATTCAAATTGTTCTACAACAGAGCTCTTGCATTGGAAGTCTTCAATTCAGATTACTTACTATCACAATAGAAGTCATTATTGTTTTTGAAAGAATCCAGTGATATCTTCACTCGCTTTTGGCTATAACTTGTTTCTCAATAATTAAAATTTGATTTCGGTGCTACTTAAAACAATCATGTTTAATTAACATTACTCCTCGTATACCTGCGTCTTTCAGTTTGGATATGTAATAATATTTTATGATTCAGGGTTTCAAAGGCCTTCTTTACATCAATAAATAACCTTAAAATACGATTGTTGGAATTAATATGTGGAAAGACATCATGCATGAAGTTGTAAAGAGGACCTTCTGCTCATTCAGCAGATCGAAAGCTGAATTGATTTTTATTAAAAAAAAAATACTTCTCGAGAAATTTAAAAAGGTGAACTCTTTCCAGTTCTCCAAAAGCTTCGAAAAAATTTATATTAGAGAAATTGGCCAGAAGTTTTGCTTAATTCAATTGACGGCCTTTTTTAAATACTGGTATCACTCTAGTTTTTTTAACACTGAAAGGAAATCGCCTTTTGTGAAACTAAGATTATTTATATGCGTAATCAGAGGAACTCTAATTTTAATTACAGACTTTAATACGAAGGTTGTAATTCTATCAATTCCTGGAGATAAATTATGTCGAGGAGAATTTAACAATAATGCCAATTCTTTCTGCAGGTTCAAAGAAAAGGATTCTGGTTCAAATGAGATAGCTCAAAGACTCAGGAAAGAACCAGGAGCATTGACTATCATGATAGAAAAGTGCAGAATTGAGACATGTGAAGAGCTCATTGAGTTATTTGGCAGGATCATTTATAATTTTACCATAGTATTCAGTGGCAGAGTTTTTCTGTTTCCTTTCACCCGGACAGCTGATTAAACACATTTCATTCCTCTGTAGAGTTATCTCAAAATTTGGAGAACTCTATAAGATAATAATTATTGTGGCTTCTTTAAGTTTATCTCTCAATCGATTCCTGAGTTTTGTGAATGTATTTATAAGTGATGAATTACGAGGGTAGCGTTTGGGTGAGTTTTTAGTAAATAATTCTTCCTTTGGTGGATTCTAACAACCCATGGTCAGGTATACATACCTAGATGTTTTACATGCGCAGATAGATCACATTTATTTGAATCAAAAAGTCGTATAAAGATATTATCGGTACAAGTGGCAGAAAAATTTCTTATTAGTGTCAGTTGTCTGATAAAGTTGTCTGGATATTCTGTAAAAGCTCACTGTATTTCCATAATGATCAGAATCTGTATTTAACTTTAAAATATTAATACCACGAACTGTTACTGTTAATACTTTTTACGGCTCCAAAGAGACTATCGGTATATTAAGAGGTTTCAATGGTTCTAAGAGGATGAGTTTCAGTAGTCAATATTAAGCAGGTTTTATGCTTGCGATATACAAGTATGCGTTTTTCTTGATATTTTGTTGAGATGCAAAGAACTGCCAAATGTTAACATGCGTTTACGCATAAGTTTACGTTGTACTTGAGAATTTAATTTATTTTATCATGCCGGAATTTTTTTTTATAGTAACTACTTAATTTACAGGTGTACGTTACCATCCGGTACTTACACCTATTAATAAAGCGTTGCATTGAAATATAAGAGTTTATATTCGGAAAAATTCAAGTAATATGTATATTTCATTCCGAGAGGCTAGATATTTCTCTGCGAGGCTTTTAAAAAAATTTCTCTTCCGTAATCCCATTTCCAGCATCAAATACACCTAAATTAAGGCAGGGTATATAATTTTAATTATAGCAATATTTTTTGAGCCTGCTCGACTTTCAATGCTTTCAATTTCAAATACAATTGGTTATACCTGTCAACCTACGTCAAGTTAAAGGAAAAATATGCCTATATAATAATTTCATCCGCCTTTTGGTGACGACTTTGCAGTTTTTATCCGCGTCGCATGCATGCTAGGAAGGGTGCAACGCTTCAGGTGACGACGCATATTTTCCCCCAGGATACGTTTTTTTTTTACCTTCCTCCACGCTTTACGACACCTCCTATTTATGCCCGTGCTTGTAGCATATTGAGGCCCATGGAGACCAGCTCATTAAAATTTGAATGAGTTTCCGACCGCGCGTTTGAATTGTTTATCCACGCTCCAGCTCCGAGGATGCTCATAAACGCGCTCGTATCAAATATCCTATAGAGATGATAAAATATTCCCGTGCCTCGAGGCTCAAGATGCCAATGGAATAATGCAGTTGACACTGATGCTCACTGGATGGCTCAAGAAGGGTGAATTCCTGCTGGCTTTACGGCGGCGGACGCAACAAAGTTTAAGCGTGATCCCAACTAGGGAACGTGATTATCCGAAGTTTCTAACATGGCCGCCATTTATGCAGAGGAACGCCTCGGGAACAAATGAGTAGCATCAAGCGCTTGATCATGGAAACTCGATAAATTATGGTATCAGTCTGCCATTCGTTCAAAGTAATTTTATTTCAGTCGTCTACCAATGAGCAGGGAAAAATAATTAAAATTTTACTAAGACACGAAAGTCATTTAATTTGTTAGTATTTGTGTTAAATTTTATTAGGACAAATTTCGAAATATAAAGAGACCTATGAATGCACTCAGTATGTCAATACAGCAGCTTACGTTTTCTGTGAGACATATGCCGCAATAGTAAACAAAATACGAACGGTTAAGTGGCAGCAATTAGTCATAATGAATAGGAATAGTAAATGAAACATAGTACATAAAAAACTGTCTCCATTACGCGAAATAATGTTGAATAAGAAGATGCATCAATCCTACTTGATTGGTCTAACTGGTCATATATTACGTGTTTTTAGCTTTCCCGATTGTCCTGAAAATTTCAAGATATATCGAGGAGATCCTCTTCAGAATTTGACTGTAAAATATTTTCACTTAGAATTATTAAATATATTATATAAAAGTTTTTTGCTAATTTTTGGAAACGGAAAACCTATTTTTTTTAGTGTCCGTACTCAAAAGACGATCTAGCATTACCTATGTAATTTTCAGGGGAAATTACATTGGTAATTCTCCCCGAAATATTACGAGAATAATAAGATCCACCAAGATTCCTCTACAGTAAGAACAATGGAGAATAAATATCTTTAAGAACGACACGAAGAGCATCATCTTCAAACCCCACTATATTCCCAGGCCCGACAAAAGCGATAAATTAAGATCTGAACGAATAGATATGAAATTCGTTTTTCCCTCCAACAATAAAGGGCTTTAATAAATGGAGGTCGTAATTTTTTTGAGCATTTTTTTTATATGTAAACGGCTGCAGTCCTAAGACCCCATGTAACACGTCTTTTAAGGTTGTGTTCTTTTAAGAATGTAGATGTAATAACAGAAATCACTTTTTCAAATTTATTTCGTTTCAATGTGCCAAAACAATACTTTGATGTCAATTGTATTTCTGTTGAGCATCAAATATCTGCATCTCTATGCATCTCGAAAATTTAAAAATGATAGTATTAAATGAATGATAAGCCACGATAGAAAGTCTAAAACAACCGGGCGAGATGGAGTGAAATCGTCCTCTTAAAATGCGTTGTCGGCGGTATACAGCCGACTCCTCCGCTAATGCATGTGCGGTTAAAATTGTATCCACCAATTATTTTATCCAAAATTATTTTTGCACATGCCATGTCAACAACTCCTTGTCGTTCCCTAGAACAACGTTGTGTGTTGTGACATCTGAAATATTTGTTCCCTCCATTATGCGCAGAATGACTCGTAAATAAGTTTAATAAAATGGGAAAGATTCAGGGAATTTCATGTGCGCCAAGCGTTTTCAGTACTTTTATTCGGATCAAATATCACTTTTTCATTTTTTCATGTCATTATTAATTAATGCAATGCTAACAATTGGAACAAAAACGTTGATTATGCGCCGACCTGTCATATGCCTCTGTGGTCAAGAGCGGGGAAATGTACGCTAAATATTTGGAAATTCATCGTTTGGACTCACAGCAGTGTTTACATTATTGCTGTAAATATTTAACATCGTGTAATATCCATATTTTTGTAGTATTCAAATACTTTTGGTGATAATATTCTTTTCCAAAAATACCATCAAACCCCCTAAATTGCGTGCATGCGATGCATACTTTTCTCCCTGCTCATATATTTTGTATTTTCTTTGCATACCTATGTCCCTTCCTGTATTTATGTCAAACTTTGTTGTTTCGTATTTGCCTCTGAATTTATTTACATTAATAATTAAATTTGTGTCTATAGTTCGGTAAAAATAAAAAAATCGCGTATTCAAATTCTTTCTAATGGCTATGCGAGTCTTTGTTCTCATTTGATCATTCATAATTGGGAAATAAATATCTCAATTATTAGTTTTCTAGACCATCGAAAACAGCGCTATAGAGGCCAATTATATCGGGATTTTTCAAAAGTTAATAATTGAACGTATGAACTTCCATGATCGGGATAGGGATAACCTACCCAATTGGGGCTCGAACCCGCGACCCTTTGTTTGTCAGGCAAGGACTTAACCCTACAGCCACCAAAGCCATTCAAAGAGGTTGGGTATGCGAATAAATTAAGGATAAATGATAATTCCTATGCGTCAGTGGCCCTATGTTCATTTGTGATGTCAAAAAAAACGTTTCTAATAAAAAAATTTGAAATTTCCAGGGGGTAGGATATATTCGCAGGTCTGAATTAGGGTGGTTAGGCTTATTTTTTGAAATGAGTTGTGGCGCCTTCTCCTTATAAAAGACCGCATCACCCTGCGATGAACTGGATCCCACCATTATGTCCTTAGGGATGAAGTGATCCCTTTGCGAGATAAGCCTTGCCCCGGTTAAGTCCTCGCAGTTTCAACAATGGATTTAACGGAATTTTGGTGAACGTTCCTTAGCCCAAAATGGGCGTCTTACACGATGATTACTTACAATTAGTTATACTAAATAAAGTGTTGAAATTAGAATCCATTCAATATAAATTTCTGTATAAAAGGCAGAGTTACATCCGATGACGGAACCATATTCAATCATCTGATGTGGGAAGAGAATCATACTTATTTTCCATCTGATTATTTTATTCAGCGATCTATTTTTGATTGGATAGTGAGTCCAAGGTTTCATGGGAACACCGTTATCAGTGATTGAATATATTTGGAAACAGGAAATCATCAAATGCAGCGCAATAATCTTTTGCTAGCTGTTGAAACCAAGAAAAAAAATGTTGTTCTCTTAAGTCTCCGTACTCAAAGACAATCCATCATTACCTATGTATTTACAAGAATCAATTTATCAAATTTCATTTGTTTAAATGTGTCGAAGAATGTCTTGAAGTTCTTTGCCATTTTCCGCTGTGATTCGAATCTCTGAATGAACCTTAATCCTGTATTAGGCATTTTTATTGACGTGAAATTTTTAAATAATGATTTTAATATCCTTATTGATTACAATAATGTTTCAAATCATCTTTTCTCATAGCGTTCCTATCCAGTGTGTGAAATGCATTTAAATAAATATAAAGTAATTTAAAACTTACGATTGATTTCACTGAATTAAAGTTAAGTTTGCGTTTTTCAGATCGTTTATGCATTTGTACCTCTTTTAAATTTGAATTTAGACAGTAGTAGAATGGTAGCTGGTTCATTGAGTGAATTGCAGTACATCGTTTTATCTATTGGAAATCGTGATTTACCCTTATCACAGTTTCCAGGATCGTACTTAGGCATAAACTGATTAACTGCTTTTGTGAATAACACCATAAGGTTATTGTCTTTAATATCGAAAGAAAAAAAATTCACTCGGAAGTAATATGCTCAGTGCTCACCGCTGAAAAGCCCATTTTATCTATAGAATTGGTAAATCAACGATCTTCCCGTCACGGAAAGAACAAGGCATATCACATAACACTAGACTTTTCCAACATTGGTTTGATATCTAGAGGCCAATTATCTTTCGCCCATAACCCTATACCAAGTTAAGTGACAAGTTCCGAAGTGAGGGACCTTATCCTTTGTAAGGTTAGAGGTACCTTGGTGTCCCGTGGGTACGATTTTAATTAATTGATTCAAGAGATATTATAAATTTTTCTCATTGATTGTAATTTGACTCGTTTTGCGTTGAATTTTTCGTTTAAAATTATTATTATCATCTGAACATTTTCAGGGTGTATGTAGTACGCCCTGTTCAACATTAATGTGCATCTCAAACGCAAAATTTCTGCATCTAGCAAAATACTGATATAAAATATTTAAATTTGAAATTGAGTCGAAGACAGGAAACGTATGCACTCAATACATCTATAAAAATTGAATGTGAAAGTTGATTTTTCGTTGCAATTATCGGCGATGGAATGGTCCCATTGAGCGGGATCAATGCATCATCTTAAGAACCGAATTCAGTGCGATTCTAAGAATTGAGGAAAAAGACCTTAAGAGGCTTTGGCTTACTACTGAGTTGGCTCAGCATTCGATTTACCCTTTTCTCCACAGCTCTCTCGAAATGCAAGGTGATTTCCGGCAACCGGGAGTTTGAAAAGGCCGGGACTAGGGAAAGTTTCGGAAGCAGATGGTGTATGAATGTGACGGATCACGCCTTTTGCGCTTCCAGCCTCACGCGCTCCTCTGTCATCTTTTTTTTATCATCTGCGAACGCGAGCGCGCGGAGATCAAAGTCGTGTACGCATGCCTGCGTGTAAAGAGCGGATTACAGGGTTCAAAGAACCGTCGGCCCACGGCGAGGGCGAGACTCCGGAAGCGAGGAAGTGCGCGGGCGATGGAGAAATGGGGAATTCTGGGAAATGAAGTCCGTGGAAAAAGGAAAAGTGTCATAAGGGATGGAAGGAAGATTTGTCGCCGTGCCAAGCCGGATGGAATTCATGGGTGACAAGAGTATTTCGTGGGATTAAGTCAAATGCGAACCTAGATTATTGTGCGATAGCGATTTTTCATAAATTTTTATGATAAGTTCAACCGATTGAGGCGTGATATAGTGGAAGTTCGACATATTAAATAATATAGTTGCACTTTTCCGCAGTTATACAATGCGTACGATGCGTTACAGAGTCAGATGATGGTTCTATAGTCTTTAGGCTGGCCCTTATTTTCAGAATTTAGAAAAGTTATGTTTTCCTAGTCTCAAAATGATCCAAATGAGGTTTATATTCACGTGTTAAAATTTGGTTACTTTTAAGTAACGGCAACCCGTTCCCCAAGGGCCCTTAGTACTGAGGATACTCAATTGAGTTTCTTTGGGGCCGAAAAAGTACTTACCCTAAAGTAAGTAAAGCCCTTCAGAAAGGTTAGAAACACAATGAAAATGTATTTTATTTGGTTAATAAGTATATGTATTGAAATTCATGAACAGGGTGAAAATAAATTGATCACTTAGATTAGATATATTGTCATGGCAATTAAATTCTTACTAACGTAAGCACATTTCTTCAGATCTTGCCAGTGGGAGCAAAGTCTTTGCCGAGGGAGGGGAGGGGGTGGAGGGGAAGTCTCTAGTAAGTGGTGCGGGCCGTACCTCAGCGGCGCCGCGGTGCGGAGTGGCGCCCTGGGGTGGGGTGGATTTCATTACGATGGACGATATCTCGTAAACGCTTGGAGATAGGTCAAAATAAACAGAAAACCGGTTCTGAAGGTCTTTACTTTAACATACTACATAGGAATAGTACTTTTTCGGCCCCAAAAAACTCAATTGAGGGCCCAAGGTGGACGGACGGTTTCAGGTAAAAATCCTGTCGAAGCCTCAGGACACTACGGAATGTATTCTCGTGGTGCGAATTTCTGACTGTCTGATTTTCGCGGGAAATCGCAGGTTTCACTTGGAATCGAAATCCATCCCTCTCACTCTAAATGCGTGAAGTTCACGCGCCAATGGCTTAGAATGGAGCGAGCTTCACCTACCTTTTACCAACGGAACTAACCTTCCAGTTGAAACACTGAGGGTGATGCTTTGAGAGATGGGAAAGACGTTTATGGGTACTCTCGAGGAAGAATATAATGATTGAAGACGCTTTTAACCCTTTTCGGCGCAATCGTCTGCTCTTATCGCAGAAGATACTCAAAAAGGGTCTTCAGACCTGCGCAAAAAGATTCCACAATTTTCTCCGAGACGGGAGGAATAAAAAGGGGACTCAACCACCTTAACCTATAAGAAGACTCCGGGGAAACCGCTTTATGATGAGTCAAGTCGTACATGAAACGGGTAGAGACGTTTCCAACTTCCAAGAAATTAACTTTACTGAGAACATGGGAAGCGATATTTCTTCCTGGATATTTTTGTTCGCGGAACGTATCCATACAACTGGAAATTTCGTGGAATCGGAGGGGCTTTTCATTTATTTTTATGTACATAATAGATGTGCTCTGAGGGGAAATATATTTGGTGCCAAAGGAACGGTATATCCGATCCGGAGAAATAAAACTTATATATAAATAAGGCATTACATTTTTGAATGGAAATCAGCGATTTCCAATAAACATACGATGATGGAGTTGTTGATAATGAATGAGAGGACGCAATATATATACGTCAGATAAGCTGCTTCAGGTGGCTGGTCGGCGGTGAGACATAATTATACACCGTAGTGTTAAATGAAAATTCTTAGGGTCTATCTCGCCTATCTTCCAAGTAATACCATAATTGTAAGTGGTACCATAATACCGCTAAAGTAATAGCCGGTGTCTCTGGCCTTAGTGCTCAATTTTATTTTTTGTTTTAATTTTTAATCTGTAAAATCAGGTCATGATCAGTTTATTCGTTTTTCTGCGCATCCTCTGTATGTGAGAGCTGTGTCGTTCATGAATGAATCGTTCAAAATAAACGATTCAAGGACATGAACCGAATGAATTGAATCTACGTTTTCCTCTCCAATCGTTCAAAATGAACGATTTGATGGATGATTCAAATCTGCCAAACCAAGCACTGCAGTGATGATGATTACTCCATGAAAAAGCTTTTATCACGTTCTACGAAATCAGTGTTTATTTAGTAGATGAGAATTCGGCTCGACTGCGTTGATTCTACCCATGAATGGCGGTGAATCATCATTAGATTCTGACGAATGGCCATACAGGTTGGCAATAAAAATGAACTCTTCACCATAATTACTATTGATTTGACTCGTAGGAATATGCCTTATGTATTTTAGTGTGACGGAACTAAATAAGCATATAAACTAATTTCGTAGAACGTGATAAAAGGTTTTTCACGGAGTAATCATGATCACTGCAGTGCTATAGATGTTCTGACAGGGAAATTAGAATTCTTGAGGCACGGGTAATTTTTAGAAAAAAATAAAACGAATTTTTCACTTACACAATTAAATGTTTTGATAAATATGAAAATCTTTGAGAAATAGTTGCACGCAATAGAACAGTTAAAATGTCTGTAATCTGACACATTAAATTTCGTCTAAAAGTTATTTACATTTACAGTAATTGCATTTCACAATTAAATTATCGTGGGCTACTAATTTTGTATCGCATAAAGCTAAGACAAATCTAAGAGGTTTTAAAATCTGAAAAAAAAATTCATTAGTGATGCCTTTTAACTGAAAAATAATAAATACCATGAATTGCTATCCGCCATAATATTTGAAATGCAGTGGGTTGGCAGATTCTCATGGATTCAAGCATGATTAATACATTACACAAACGTATAATGTATTCTCCAATGATTCAATATTCACATAGATTCGAGATTCAGATAGGATCGATATTCACAAGAATTCGTGAATCCCACGGTTCATTATGAACGATTTTAAGAACCGATTCATTGCCACCTATCAAATCCCATGAACCGAATCCACCAAATGAACCGAAATTCTTACCTCTTCTGTTTATCATGCTGAATTAGTTTTCTTATCTTGGTTAAAATGGTTGATAGTATGAGCTTTAGTGGTATCGCGCCTTCTTCATGTGCAAATGAATACTTCACCTGATTGTACCAACCAAATTTTTAAAACTCATTGGAAGGCACTGATTAATTTTTCCGTAAATCTAGCGCTTAGTTAAGCTAAATTTCTCCTTTAAAAAGGCTGGTATCTGTCTTCACCGCTCGGGAATTAAGTGATGAAACCTTATCACTTACACCGCAAGGAACGGGATCAATTTTTAAAATTTTTTTATGTGAGCTACAGAATGACCCATTTCTAACTAATTAGTTGTTAACCTAGATGGGAGGCTCAATTCCACAATTCCCTCCCTCGGTCGGCGAACGAATATTCATCAGGAAATCGTTTCTCTCGAATCGCTCTCTGCCTGGCCTTGAAGGATATCCCATACGCTGCTTATCGCCTCCCCTTCTACGTGACCAGACTCGGAAGCAGCACGCTAAAGATAGATAAGTTTTACGGTGCTTGAATGTTTTTATCCCGCGGTGTTATTGAAAAGGATTTGCCATTTTATCTCGCAGCTTTTGCTGCAGTCTAACAGCTCTTGCCAATTGCTGTTCAGACTTCGCATGGAAAAAATATCAATCACAGAATTAGGTATTGATATTTAATCTGGAAGTCATAGCTCACTATAATCTCAAGTGTGTATTTCTGTTACTTAGATTATTAAAATTATTTATATTATTTTCTCTCAGCGAGATTGATTTTTTCCTAGTTAGTTGTTAAATAGGTTTTTTTACGTTATATTATTGCCATTAGGGAAAATTAGGTTCATCTACCTTCCTCGTGCTCTCTAAAAAAAGAGGTAGAGGGCGTGTTTGAAGTTTTCCAATCATTCACAGGTCACGGGCTATGCAGGTGACGTCCCGCTCTTGTGGCCTCGATTTCCTTCATTTAATAAGGTCTCCTATGCTTAAAATATTCTTTTCATAGACGATGCTATCTCCATGATTGCGCCTTTAGGGAATCGCGTCTCTTTCTATGAGGAGCAAAGTCTTTGTAGTTATAGGATAGTTCATTTTGATGCAATTTATTCGTTTGCATAGTGATTTTCAATCTGCATGCATTTGGCACATATTCTCCAAAAAGATCAGTGCCTTTTCTGAGTCGATGATAATATGTTCATAATCCTCAGACGGAACTTCACGCTCTAAAGATGATCGCGGTTTACCAAAGCTCTTGGGTTTTCAATTTATTCTCAAATAACTCCTTATCCTCGCGTCGCAGTCCCCGCTTAACCTTTACCTCAGGTG
Organism: Ischnura elegans; assembly: GCF_921293095.1. NCBI lineage: Eukaryota > Metazoa > Arthropoda > Insecta > Odonata > Coenagrionidae > Ischnura > Ischnura elegans. The sequence continues at coordinate 101,779,124 of NC_060248.1, read as the reverse complement.
TCGCTCCATGCGTTTGAAGATGGGAGTTTATGTATCTCACCTGCCGCGCAACCCTCACGCTATTTCTCCCTAGTGCCACAAATATTGTCAGAGCATGTTTACTGCCTGAAGATATTTACTTCAACTGGCTAAATACGTTGATTGTTTGAGGCGTAACTTGGTGAAAGCGATTCATTATTAAAATTAAGAAGACGAACTTTTTGGTTTCACATTAATATTTATTCACAAATTTACGACCATGGTTTCAACGTTAGACGTCATCATCAGGTGAACTCTACAGAGGTCAATCACATCCTGGTATTAAAGGATGTGATGGACCTCTGTAGAGTTCACCTGATGATGACGTCTAACGTTGAAACCATGGTCGTAAATTTGTGAATAAATATTAATGTGAAACCAAAAAGTTCGTCTTCTTAATTTTAATGGCTAAATACATTTTAAATTCACGATTCTACATAGTTTTACCCTTTGGTTAGTAGCGATATATTCCAAATATTGTATAAATTATACAGGTAGGCGTGAATTTTTTAGAGCCTCCGTTTTAAATTTTTTCGAGCAAAACATTTTCTACTGGAATTATAGCTGATATATTCAATTTGAAATTAGAAATTTAAATTTAACTAAAAATATAAGCTGCTTATATTTTGGTGTCATGGCGACAAAATGGGCTAGCATACTTTACCTATCGAAATCTCTTGTATTCTAGGTTCTTAAACATTCGTGCAAAACTTGGAGCAACAATGATCCTAATAAGTACGTAGAGGATTCAGAGACATAATATGCTGAACTGTATATTATATATGTGTAAGTGCAAATCGGTTGGCCGGATTTCGTGAAAGATTTCGCTAATTCTTATCGCCACGCATTACATTCATAGCCTATGCATAGAGCTGGGTAATGGCAACCGATCCAATAACAGTATTTCAACTGCATAAAAAAGTTCTCTTTTAAAATGAACTGCTATAAGTATGATGTTCACTGCAAAAAATCGCCTTCTCTCAATAAGTCCATTTTTTCTGATTGTTTCTTGTTAAATAATCAAATAATTGTTAAAAATAATCCTTACTGTCCATAAATGAACAACAATATATATGCATACTATTATGCTATAACACTTGGCCCTTCTATTAGACCTTCCTTTGTGCTTTCCATTCTGTTGTAACACATTTAACGAGCCCATTATATATGGGATTGGGCGAGCTCGTGCGCTGGTAACACGCTTGTTGTGTTTTCTGTCCGAGTGTACCTCATATCTTGAGCTCTTCCGAGTACAGTATCCTTTCTTCTCTGCATAATGATGAATCTAACCTCCATTTCCCAGCAGAGTTCCGAAAAACCATGTTTTTCCTTATTCCTCGTATAAAGTTGCGAATACTAAGTGAAACGTTTAAAAAAATGCAGTTAGTCTGAATGAGTAAAGAAAGTTCCTTATTGAATATAACTGGTTTTGAGCCAATAGGCTATTCATGCTGTAAGAAACGTATGAAAATCGGAAAAAGGTGTCAAAAAGTCATTTGCTGTTCAGTTCACTAAACAGCAGCCGTTCACTGAAGTCTACCCAACAGTCTATTTGGAGAGAACAGTCTCTCCAAATCTTTTTTGGGTTTGGTTGTCTCCCTCAATTATGTCACTAGTCAAGGAACCTAGTCCCACAATAGCATAAAATGGAGATAATTTTTAAGTGATATCATTTAAGTCTTTATTTTCATTACGTAGCCATTGTTTTTAATTTATTTTACATTTAGTTATTTTAATATTTCAAATTGCAATATTGGAATATATACTGCGATCTTGGACCTCTATTAGGGAACAGATGTAGCATAGGAATATATCCAGTGAGTGAAACATTCTTGGAATTCATGGAGATTGCGAGCGACCAAATTAGAGGGTTTGTCTAAATTATCACAGTATTCAGGGTTTATTGTTCAGTATTCACAAGCCAATGGCTTATTTTGGGGTAAGCCTGAACCTCAATTATCCACCCAAGCGTCGCGTAAAGCAGGCCTGAGGGAGTAGAAGAGTTTATGGTTATAATAAAGATTAAGGTGATGACGAAAATAGAAATGACAAAAATAAAAAAAATAGAAATGTCGATGGCGCTTAAACGCCAGTATTATAGAAAATCTAGATATCTGCATTTCGCTCATCTCCTTGTGGGCAATAAGAATTAAAAGAGTAATGCACGGACAGGATATCCTTTAGGCCATCAATCCTATGACATTTTTGACGCAGACTCCTCTCATATGTCTTATCAGCTAATCTTTCAATGTTTACGTGTGTTCTCTTTAAATATTTATGGATCTATTCCATGTCGCATCCTCGATAACTTGTCCTTTTTAACAAATTCAAGATCATCCTTTCCCTGTATTCACTTTCAATATGCGTTAAAATTACTGAAAATTTTAATTCTAGATTAAAACTCAATTTTTGTTCGTATTTTGTTCACCATTTAGCATGGTAAAATTAATTATGAAAAATTATAAATATTGTATAAAGACTGAAATAAATACCTAATAAATAGCTAAATAAAAAAACTAATGAAATAGTTAGAATTTATTCCACGAAATGTGTGAAAATAACTCCAATGTGAAGAATTGTGAAAATGTGAAACATCAGCTCGAAAGATAATATAGGATAAAATACAGACACCATTTATAATTTTCCACTCTATTAAATATTAAATAGTGTTGAAAACTCCTACATGTATTTGTATCTTAGTACAATGAACTTCCACAAAGTGACCTCGTCAACATTCGATCTCATTCGGGTACTTGAAAGACCTCCGTGAAGAGGCTTGTCACTGAATTCAACCCCATTTGCGGTTCGACATTGCCTTGTCTCACCAGTATAATAGTTGTCTCGCACCAATGTCCTCCTCATCACCTCTCGTCTTTGCCGTTCACTTGTCCCACGTTTCGTCCACAGCAAGCCTTCAATCCTCCGGCCTCCTCTTTGTCTCCTCGCCGCACCGAACACCCCACTCACGCATACATTTACTCACGCGCCGCCATCAGGCTGACCTGTCCCTCGGTCATGCCCGCCTCCCCCCCTTAACAATAGCCCTTAACTACTCTTCACCCGATTCCGCCACTTGTAAACCCGCGGCATAATCCCCCTCCCCATTCAATCAGACAACTCCACCCTCCCTCCTCTCGTGTCTCAGTGGCCACTTGTCCTCCTCCCTCGCCCTTCCCACAACCCCCTATGCCTATCGTATTTATCTCTCTCCTCTCTCTCCTTTTTCGCGCAACCACTCCCCCATCGCTTTCGCGCGAAACCTAATCGCGATTCTGCCCGTTGTTCCCGCGGGTTGAAAGAGACTTGGGTCATTATGGGTAGGGTGGCGCCTCTGTGCGGGGGTCAGGGAGGCGCCGATGAAAGGGCGCACAGCATCCGAGCCTTCCCCGTGCGCCTCTCTCCCTACTTGTCTTTGTCGCCACTGCCTCCTCTGATGGTCAACAAATAGTGTCGTATTGTTCCGGCGCGGTGCCTAGTAACCCCAGATCGCTTTTCTCCCGCGTCGCTGCCGCTGCAGCCGCCATCTCATTTCGTTCGCTTGGGGCCGCAGATAGATTATAGACCGTTCCTTTTGCGTTCAACATCCCTCTTCTCGTCTGCCGTGGCGTTAACGATCTCCCCGTTTCTCAATTTGTCTTTCTTCTTCTTCAGCGGCATAATGGTACCATCCAAAATTGTGGCAAATGATCGAATTCATTCAACGAGTCCATTCAGGCTAATTTTTTCACGGTAACTATTCAGACACTAGGTCAAACATTATGTCTTTCTGTCCAAAAATGTGCTAAGTTTCATATGCCATTCATTCAATTGAAGTACTTGTTCATTCTAGTTAGATCTTCTGTAATAAAGCCCGATGGTCATTTTGATTAGATAATAAAATCGTGACGGATTGTGATGTTGCTGAAAATATAGGTTCTCTCTTCGGAACAGTAGCGTTAAGCGTCAACAGTGAGTATACACCTTTGCTCCTGTCACTAGTCTTATCCTCTTCGTATTTTTTCTGTTTTTCCCCCAATACTTTGGAAATATTGAATTTTTTATTCTGTTTCATAACCTATATCTTCTTCCTCTGGGCTGAATCTACGCTATAATTATGAAAACTCTGTCAGTAGTTATAATACAATTATGTGGGTAAAAATAGAGAAAAATGTGAAATTATTCCACAATCTCTTTGTTGTTAGAATTTATTTACAGGTATCTTGCAAAATTAGCCTCAGAAAGAATTTAGGAATACAAGGGAATTACAATACAACAATTTAGGAATACCTTCTTGAAAACAAAACTGATAGCTTTTTCTGGAAATCATATAACTGCGGATAATAAAAGGAGAGACATTGACGTTAGGCATGTGAAAAATGGGAATTAAAGCTTTGCCCAAATTTTTTCTTGGGGAAAGCAAGGTTGCTAGTCCTCTAATGATACATTTCCCAGATTTCCCGGCACTCGCTCAAATTAGTTTCAAAACATTTTTGGGAAAGAAATTAAAGATCGAGTATTTTAAAATGTTAATATCATAATTTTTCATTGCTAACAAATATGATTCTTGTTTACCTTAATTTTAGAAAATAGATGAACGTTTTTATTGCCTGATAATAGACGGGATGAAAGCAACATCGATACTCCAAACCAAGTTACCCTTTTCACGTTTTTTGGACGAAAGTAGTCTTCCGTTCACTGAGAAACAATAAGAGGATGTCTGATGGAAGATGTGGGAGAGTGGAATGAGGAGGGTAAATGCACTGGATAAGAAGGTGGTCGTTTCATGTGCAAGCCGCACCCGGGTGCGGTCTCTCCGTCATTCGGCACTCCTCACAACTCTCTCTCGTTGGATCACTTTTTCATTTCTGCTCTCCTCCTCTCACATACTAATCCCCCGCGGGGTCAGCTACCTCATGAGTATCGCATTACCCTACCTCCTCCTCTCTCCTAACTGCTTGTAACTTTGCGCCAGGCGTTGACCGGTCACTGCCGTAGAGCTGTGATACGCCCCGAAACTATGGATTTACCCTGATTTCTTTGATGCGGGGAACAGTCATGAGCATGGTCAAGAGCTAACTAGTTTCATCTGCACGACATCGTCGAATAATTAAAGAGTTATTTACCGCGGAAGATTCAAACGTTGTTAGAATTAAAATAGAGGGACTGAAGCAATAAGCCCTAATCCGCAGTGGGAGCTTTCCGCACTATCGTGAATATACCAATTTGCATTAATTCCGTTGGAATTCACGACAGTTCATAAGATATTCCTAGGCTTTACTCCGAATGAACTCGATGGAGAAATACTTTACTCTTCTTCGGAATTATTCCTCGCCATCGCAACACCTCATGTTACTATTTATTGGATTGATTTCTTTAATACTACCAATATTTCCCCGCCACGTAATCGCTCTCATTATTGCAGGTCACCAATGCAAGACTTGCCGTCTTGCATTGGTGACCTGCCGACACGACCTACATTACGATAAGTGGGAATTTATGAAAATCCAAATAGATATTTCCTGTTCAACCTCGTTTAATGTAGCTATCTTTGAACTCAGGCTAATCAACTCTTTCGATGTGGTACTTATATTTACTACGGTATAGGAACGAGTAGAATGAATAGAAGAGGAATCCAATGTCTTTGATATCAATCAATCGACGTTATGATATGAAGCAACTTCATAATATCTGAAGCGTTTAATAACTCACCTTAATTTCTGAGCTTTTTAACGTGAAAACTTCTTATGTCGCGTTGAGCACTTTTGTAGATGGGTAAAAAACATTGGACTCGCGTCACTGTCACCGCTACTACATACATGTATAATTGTTTATATTCTGCATATAAACAGTATACTCGCTATATACACAATACTTGCGGAGGGGTATAAACCATTAGACTCTCATCACCGTCACCGTCAACAGTCCATACTCGTGCAGGAGTGTGTACTCGATAAAAGAATAGTGAAGGTTGGAACAATATAATTCAATTTCTTATAATAGGTTCAATTTGAGTAGCTCATTCGGATGTTGTAACATAAAATTAATTAACAAAGGTGAAGTGTTCACGATTATATAATGCAGAAATATGAACATTAGAAATTATTCCTTACATTAAAAAATGCTCACGTTATTTCAAGTTTTCACGTCTGTCGGCACTCCCGGAGTGCAGCTTTTTTTTAGTGAGGAAATTATCACGGAGCAAACCTTGATGCGCTGAATTGGTGAGGCATTAACATTGTAGAATTCCATTTCAAGTTAGGAGAATAACAACTTTTCTCTCATTTTCAGCAGTGGTGAAACATTAATCTCCATTAGGTTGATGCCCTTTTGTGGATACCGTCCACCAATATCACTAGTCTTGAAAATCATTCATTCTATTGGAAATAGTCGACGATTAAAGGTTAAATTGTAGAAAGCAAAGCTATTATTTTTGCTAACTTAAGCCAAACTTGGTATTCGATTTTTTGTCTCCTCAGCCACCGTTGACTGCTACTTCCCTGGAGTTTATTTATTCGTGTAAATTTAAAACTTTTCTATCAATTTTATATCACTGGGCACCATAATCTTTACCTTTGTGTAAAATTCCATTAAGAAGGTTCTCAAATGAATGGTCAACACCATTGACGGGACCTCCTACGATAGGAATGGGAGTCGGGCAGTCTCGACCTCCTCATCCAATTCATCTTTTCTTGTCTCTCTGTCCAGTTCACACCTTGTACCTCTCATCCCCCACCATGTCTTTCTCACTCTCCAAGCCTCAAGTTCACCCGCTGAGCACGTGCTTTGTGCCAGAAAATCTCGTCTTACTCGACTTTACAAGTTAAATAAAGACGCGACTGGGGTTCGTTAATCACTCTCCCCGCGAAATTACGTTCCAAGTATCCGCTGCTAATGATGCGACCGGAATATCTGGCCTAGGTTCTTCTCTCTCTCCCCGGTCTGAATCTTTTTGAGTCTCATGTTCTCTCTCTCTTTCGATCAGGTTGATGCCCTTTGTGGATACCTGCCACCTGTCCCACCAACGCGAGTCACGCGTGAAAGGGAAGCCGCGTCGAACTACTCGCCTAGGCTTGTAATCCCTCCTAATTGGCGCTGCTGAGCTTTATTTTTCACTCTTTCTCCTCTTCCCCTAAATCACGCTTAATCGTTGCTAAATCTCTCTCTCTCTTTCTACAGGATATCGAACAGAGCTGGGGAGGGTGACTGAGTGAAAGTGTATCAGCTACCGTTAATATTTACATCTCATGTATTTTTACTAGTAATAGTTGCATTTTAAAAAATATAGCTAATAATTGTCTAATATACTCACAGCATTAGGAAAGTAATCCTTACTTCTCATCACATATCATATTGGACTGTGTAGTTCAAATTGTTTAAACATATTATAATTGCACATAGCTGCAAGTAGACTATTGCCTGGTGGCAGCATTAGATGTACATGAATAACAAATGTGTACATACAAAGTTTCTATCTATCTAATACAAAGTTTAGAAACAGAATAGACACCCATGGTAAAAATAATACACTAGTTCTAATCTCATACTACTAAGAATTTAACATTGTCCCAGTAAACCAATTCCAAAAAATCCATTAAATACATTAATTCTAATATAATACAACTAAAAAATGAACATTGACCAAATTAACCCAATTTTACACTCTCCCACTTAAACCACTATGTAATTAATCAATTAGTGATGAACACTTCTTCCTAAAAATTTTCGCATTTGCAGGGAAGATCTTAAAAATAACTTCAGGTATGTCGTTCCACTCCTTTATTCCTCTATGTAGGAAGGGTTTTTTTCAAAATGTCTGTTTCCTGTTTTATATGATTCTCTATCGGGATATGTGATCATATAGTTCTCTTTAGCGTGCACATTTTAAGGTCTTTCCATTTTAGCTTGATGCCTAAATAAGAAACTTGATTTCATATTTCTTCAGTTAAAGGCATTTAAGAATATGATTGTGATCTTTATTGAAAGGTGGTCAATTTGACTTTGCTTGAAGAATGTGTGAGATGCCTAGTAGATAGTTCTGAATGTCTATTAGCATATCTATATATTTTCTGTAAATTTGAGTACAGTAAATCCGTACGCTTACTCCATTTTTGTATTGAAACTATAGTTTTTTACATATACAATGCTGAGATAAAGGGAAAATACCTCATTAGAGTTTATTTAAGGTTAATTAAAATAACAACTGCTGCAGCTATTTAACTCCTACATAGTTTTCTATAAAGTAGCTAATTCTTAAAATTTAAATTGGTGAATAAAATTTATTACAAATTAAAAAAAAGTAACTTTCACTGTACTCAGATAACTTACTTGATTGTCTACACACAATGGGCAATGTCGACATAAGTGTTGCCAGAGATATGACTGTGAGTAGGTAGGGATAATGAATCTAAAGAGCTAACGCTGTGTAATACGGTGGTTTCACAGAATTCATTCTTCACGTTAACTTTGCTTCGAAGTAATTAAAAAAAACCATAAATAAACGTAAGAGATCGTTTCAGGCGTGGAATTAAGTTAATTTTTAATTTTAATAATTAAATTATGCGGTAAAAATCCACACTAAATATCAGCTGACTCGGGTTTCGGCGACTCAGACCCATTTCCACAGTACAAAATCATGTGACGGTATTTATAGAGTAAAAAGTGAAAGATTGGTCATGAAATAGCAGCAAGAGGAGTGAGGAGTTTTGGGTTTGGTTCGTAAAAGTGGAAAATGACTCATGATAAAAATATTTTTGTGGAGAAGTCTACAACCAGGGTAAGGTTATCTAAATCTGCATACTACTCCGCAAGCCACCTAAAGAGGGCGTGTGGCAGGGGGTATTGGGAAACCAGCAGTCTACTTATTAAAAGCAAATATTCAAACAATATTACGACTACCACTTATTAAAGTCCTTTATGGTTTGGGGGAAAAACGAATTCGCATATCTATCCGTTCGGCTTAATATCTCTCTTATTTTATCTCTTCTGTTGGACATGGAAGTATACCGGAGCTCTAAGATGATGTTCTCCGTGTCGCTCCTAAAGATATCTTTTCTCAATTGTAGGAGCAATCTAAGCATAACGCGCAGCCTCCGAGTCTGTATCAGCTCCCAGCCTAATTCACTTAACATCTGGGTAACGCTGTCTGTTCGCCCGAAGCAGTTTTTGACTAATCGCGCAGCATTCCTTGGAATTCCTTCGATTCCTTCCTGTCTTGGCGAAAACCTGTTTACTTGTTCGTCTGTGTTGTTCAATATATCCTATTTCCGCGGGTTAAGATGAGAAACGCTTTTGGGATTACGAAAATTTCCCTCCATATAAAAAGTCATTTTTCATATGTGGCCTATATCCCATACCATATTTATATTCACGATGATAAAGCGCTAAATAAAATGTATTTTTTTTTATACTTGAACTAGAGCAAGGGGAACTCATCTTCTGGTTACCTTCACCTTCACATTTGCCTACAACATGTATCAACATCAACGTAAGCCAACAGTCATGTTGATTTGACTCAGCTCTCTATTTCTCTCTCCTATCTACTAACTTTTTCACAAAGACGTGCTTATTCTCTTTTATACCCTTAATAACCAGTCCTATGTAACTCATTCGGGGCCGCACTTTGCCCTTAAGGTTTTTAGAAGTCTTCCATAAAATATATTGCATTAAATGCCTTCATTAGTATACAAGGGTCGCTATCTCTTACAAGTGATATAAAGTGTATCTTAATATAATGTCATTTTCAGGCAAATGATGACTCTCTCTATAAAACCACTCATCTCCTGGATAATTTCCATTCATCCTACCTCCAATGTTCCACACTTTAGTATATTTTCATCCTTTTTTAACCTCTTTCTCTTTCTCTCCATCTCCCTCTCCTTACATTCTCATCTACCGAGGAAGAGGGTGGCGTTTAAGACTCTATTCCGTCGCCTGCTCTATCATCTTTTTTCCCTTTACGCTTTTAACTCCCTGAGAATTGGGGAAGCATAGGAAGATATTTCCGTTCCTCACTCCCTATGCTACGTATAACCCCCTTCCCCTTTCCACAAACCCGGGGGACTGGAATGTGCAAGCTATTATAATCCGCGAGATGCAACTTTACACCCCTCCTCACTCCTGTCTTGGCTTTAAGGGCGCGAGGATTAGGGAGGAAGAGTTTATATGCACGGAGTATGGGGAGGGGTGAAGATGGAGTAAGGCTAAGGAAGACAGCATAGGCGGTCGTTCTCCGTCGCCAAGAATCTTCTGGGGGATTTTTATGTAATCATATTTTTATAAATTATTATTTTCTCTGTTGGCACCCAATATCCGCACTTCTCGCCCGCTCCACGGTGAAGCTTCACGTCGTCTTTTTAGTGTTTCTGATCTTCCTCGCTGCAAGAAGAGTTTTTCGCTGATGCAAAACAGTAAAACTTGATCCCGCAGCAGGCTCTAAAGGCTGAATCCTAGGATCAACGGTGGTAGCCCGACGAATTTCAGCCCGTCCATTCTTTCTCTTGTTGCCTCATGGAATCCTTAGGGGCGAAGGAATTTCGGAACATGCTTGGATTTGAGGAAAACGTAGCTTTGTCACACCAATTATTCCGTGTTAAAGAGGTAATTCAGGGTCCCTGTTCTACGGAGATATTAGAAGCCGCTTTTGTCACCGAATGCTCATGAAATGGGGACCTTACTCGTCATTTATTTAAGAAATGTAACATGAATTTTCTTTAATGAAGTTCTTTTTCAGCGGCCTATAAGCTCAAGTTTAGGAATTATCATGTGCTAAATGCTATGTTTTCGTGATACATTTGTCGAATGGAATGGGATTAAAAATTAATCTCTTTCAATTTTTGCCTCTTTTGAAAAATATAAACGTCATTTTATATTAGTTCACGCTCCACACTTTATTTGATAATTTTTTAGTTTTTTCATCCATTATTTTAGAGTTACACACGAAAGTGAAATTTTTTAATCACTAATATGCCGAGGGGTTATATTCAGCCCCTTACAATTATATTTTTACCTTGCGATGAAAATCAACATGAAGATCATGTGAAGTCAATTGAAATTACTACATTATGAAAACATATATGTGTAAACATTGTAACTTAACTGTTTGGGTTCAGAATTTCCACTTAGAAGTGCATTTTCTTTCTAGGTACTTCCTTCATCGTCACAGTGACGGGAAAACCTGTTGTTCAAGGAAAACCGACTCTGGAACCCTGAAGTTCCACTATTATCCTTCAAAATTTATTATTCGTTTAAGATATGCAACTGAAATTTAAGAGAAAAATGTATTATTTCGATAATGGCTACGACTGAAATGATAAAATATGCAATTTCCTTCTAAAGTATAAAGATACAAACTTGGTTCCAGGTAAATAATATTCCTGAATTGTTTTTCTGATGGCAGCTCCATTCATAAGGACCAATCGATTATTTGCTACTTATTTACCCTTTCAAGACGCGGGGTAATGAAAATCGGCGTGGTTCGTAATGTTAGACTGGGAAAATTTTTTCCAACCCAATGCTTCAAAGAGAAACCGTGTGTGGTGAAAGTGTCTCCGTTCTCCCTGATAGCTGAGCGAACGAGAACCATAAGGGTGAAATATAATTATTTTTACTTTTTTCGATCTTATCTTATATTCCTGGGCTGATGTAGGTGTATGTGTATTGAATTATTATTGTATTGAATTATTATTGCTGTATTGAATGGCTACAGAGTGATGAGAGTATGGACTAATTACTCGATTAATTTTCCATGTGGATGCGTCATTTATTTTTGCAGAGTACACATTGAGAGAATATGTTAGCTTTTCGACAACTTGGCGTGGCTACTTACTGAAATTCCTTTTTGATGAATAATGAATGAAATACGCTTTTCTAGATCATCATTTTGGGCAAAAATCAATTTAAAACATAATTTTAAAGGCTTAGTCAGACTAACACGGAAATGTTGACTTAATTTCTGTCTTATTTAATAAATTAAAGGAAAATATCGGAAGTGATATCAATCCCTCGAGATACTATAGTTTGCCCGTCCTGAATTAGGTGTCTCTTGCATTAGTATTTATTTATGCAAAGAAGGAAGCCACGCTCTGAATGCATGGACGAAAGACTCAGTTTGCAGAGTCGCTTAGTAACTCTCATCAACGCATATGAGAATCTCTTCTCCTCCCGAGATAAACCCACACTCAGAGTGCGGAAACTGCTTGCCAATGACGGACCACTTTGAATGTCCAGACAGAATTATCTGCGTGCGTGCACATAGATATGTTTATGCACTAAAAGTTGTTTTAATCGCCCATGATGAAGTTGCCATGCTAGAGAGGAAATTAGGTTGGGAAAACTGCCCGAGTGAACTAATGGTGATGAATGCGCAAACTGAGACGGTGAAATGGCGGAAAAACTGGTAGCATAGTTGCCTAAGCATAGTGTGAGCTCATGGATAGTAATGGGACCTCCTCTTTAGTCTTAAAATACAAATATGCCTGAGAATACTGGTACTTAGTGAGTCCGACTCTGTAGTTTTAAAGTTGAGCACTAGAGATCCTAATTATCTCTGCTATTTAAACACGCCTTCTCTGTAACGCTCCTCTAAAACGCCACTTACAACAACCTCGTGGAACACCCAGCCATTTGGTATTTGCCCTAATTTTTTCGCTTTGTTCGAGACACTTTTTTTTTAGTACTCCCGAAATAGGTCGAAACAGGTTGATAGGTCTGACGGGGTGCAATCCTTAAATTTCAAAGTTTCCCGTCGCTTTAGAGAGAGGGAGCCGAGCGCATCGCTTCGGGAGGGGAGGGAAAAATTACACGACGGGCTGGAAGTTTGTGGATTTCCCCGCGGAAAAGCGAAAAAGTAAAAAAATAAAATAAACAAATGAAAGAGGAAAAAATATAAAAGGCGCCGATCATTACGAGCGGGAGACTCGAGAACTCGAGTGGCGCGGATGTTAATGCAGTTTAGTCATTCCATATATAGTGTGTGTCGCGCCGGCCTATGCAGTTAGAATCGTGTCCATGATAGTGGGCGTGCTACACGCGTGGTCGTAAGTGGAGGTACCGCCGCTGCTGTCCGTGTTTCTCGTTCCTGTCTGTCCGACCATGGAAGAGGCAGAGAGAGAGAGAGAGAGAGAGGAAAAAATCCGACGTTCGGACGAAGAGAGGACGCGGGAGTTGCCAGGGTTGTCCTCGGCGGCTAAAATATTCATCTCTCACGCAGCGCGCGCTTTCCGCTTCTCTCTTTTTTTTCGTTATTCTTTTTTTTAATCCCTATTTTAATCATTCGTGCCCCCGGAGCGATTCCCTTCTCCCGCACACGCCGTGGCTGAGTCGGCTCCTGCACCCTATAAGTGAGAATGTCCCTTCAGGGTGGCTTGACGTTTCCCTGCGGGGCACAAAAAATTAAACGTGATTACTAGTGGGGGGAGGGGAGAAAATTTTGATCGTTTCAATTTGTCCGTGAGGAGCGCGGCACTATGTTGGGAAGTTGAAAAAAAAGATGAACCAGTAGTTCCTCTAGTTCACATCAGTACCCGCTCGGATGCATGCTGTGCGATCCAATTTTCATTGCTTCTTTTTTTTCTACCCCTGAAATGTCACGGAGCGCTTGGGAGTCTAGTCGATACTCGGAGTGTTTAAAGAATTTGCTTAAACGTCCGAGGAAGTCTTCAACGCCACTCGTCCAACTGCTCGTTTGAGAGAGGATGTTTGTTGGCCGTCAGTCTATGACGCGGAAAATCGAACTCTATTCCAGCGATCAGCCTACCAGCCGACCCATGGAGAGTAAACAGAGCTCGTAACGAGCTACTCGTGGGTGAAAACTTCCATTCCCTAGGTGTGGACGTAATTTATTCCTAGGTTTGCCATAAATTTCTCCCTTAGTTATGGTGAAAACTAAATAGCTACACACCGATTAATGTTGCGATTTTAATAATTGATTAATGCACTGTGTTGCAGAATCGTAGGTCATACTTCTCTACCTTATTATCTTACTGATATATTCCTTGGTGTTATCTTATCGTGTTTTTTCTTATCGTGCGGTCAATTACTAGAGAACGTTTTTAGGGTAAGAAGATAATGAAATATATGTCTCACTTAAGCTTTCCTATCCATATTAGTTACTTCAATGTCTTAGTAGCTATCACATTTAACTGTGAATGTAGAAGTATTAAAATAATTCCATTGAGACATGCTTGTTCTTCTCTTGAAGGAGAATAGATTTTACCTCGTATAGCAATGAAAAACAGTGATTATTAATTTTCCAAACACTCACTAGTACCAGTGCCCTAACGTCCAATGTCTTAATCTCTACCAACCTGTGTGAAAGATGCTAAGCAATCACTGAAATTTTCCTTTGTTGTCCGTGGCATACTGTTATGCTAAGTTGCTGAACCATTCCCCATGTTCCCAAATGTTTTCATTCAGTACACTTGCGTCATTCGTAGCTTCGGTGTAAGGGCTGTTCTTTGATAGTAAAATTTTCTCCTTCGACATTAATGCCAGTAACTTTCTCATAATTATTATTTCCACAACGAAGTAACGTAAAGCATGCTTTTGGTCAGAATTATATAATATATTGGAATGCGAAATCCATTTATTTATAAAACGGATTACATTACAATGGCGTGTAGTTTTACGCTTTTGGAATTATGATGGAATTATGATGGAATTATTTGGACTTCCCATCTCAGTGGAGGGAACAACAATTGTGAGAAGGAATGTCACATTCTGGCATTATTTCGCAATTTGAGCCGCGTGAATTGATGGCAATAAGCTTGGAGCAGAAAAGGTCTAATAGCTGGGGAATGCACACGCTCAAAGAAATGGAATGTACTGGACGGCGATTCTCTTCGCTTTTTATTCCTTCCTCTCAGAATCCAGGCGGGGTCGGCGAAGTAGTTAATCGTCGGGTACTTCTCTCCAAAACCCCATGCCGCGCGTCGGGAAGCGAAAGAGTCTCGCGGAATGCGAGCGGCCCTGAAAGAGAGGAAGGACCCTTCTCGTCCAAAGCTACCTACCCAAGGACAAAGACGCATTGGTCAGGAATCCTTCCCTCTCTCACTCTCGCATTCCATTGGATGGAAAAAAATAGGCCAGGAGAGAGAGAGAGAGAGAGAGCGAGGAGAGAGTTTTCGTAATGGGGTGGAATCGTAGGGATATGTAGTACGACCACTCGACGGGAATAAGATCACCTTTATTTCCGTGGGTCTCGTAAAAAGAGTTCCGAGGGAGGGAGAGAGCGAGTTTGAACACGGTGTAGCGTGATTCCGGTCATGATGTGATGAGGATAATGTCGGGGAATGATGTAAAAGGAGGTGGAGGGGAGTTGAGAGGTTGCTCTACTTTTTCATCGCTGGGAATCGGTGCTTTTTAAATGGCCGGACATGCGTTCCTTTCGACCTTGTTGCAGAGTGAAAGTGTGCGCATAAGTTTTCGGCTTCATGAGCTATTGTCTTAAGTTATCTCCTTATGTAGTTACTTCATATTATGAAATATACTAGAAATCAATGGTGTCATTGCAAAATTAGCAGTGCGGAACGCACTTTCCTTACATTTTTTAAAAGTGAAGTATTACTCTGTGTGTTTTTTTCATTGCAAGATACGTCTACATATTTAATTTTTTTGGGTTCAAACGTATGTCTAAGAAATTTTGAGGCAAAGAAATTGATAAAAGTGTCATTTCACTATTATATCTTTTCTTAACTAGTTCTAAATATTGCAGTTAACGCGTTCCGGCACCACGACACCACTGCTGAAAGCCATTTTCCAGCACTGTCCTTCGCTCTGACTTCAAAACACTTATTAACAGTATTACTGTGAAACTTTTCCTTGTCATTCTAATTTGTTTCTTTTTTGAGGTATATACTTAGAGTTATTTATAATTTTGGCCTGCGTCACCGTTTTTACCAGGAGCAAAATATTTGGCATGCCTCAGGCGCGTTTGAAGCTGTTCCAGTAAACCATGTTTACCCTAACCAGCCTGTTTACAACATAATAATTTGGAGCGCATTTGTTTGAATTTTGGGAGTAGTATGTTGTTTGTAGAAGCAGAAACTTATATTATTTTCACCTGTATTTTATGCTATGTTTTCTCATTGTTCGAAAACACCCTCCTACTCCCAATAAAACCCGCTTGAGAAAGTAAATTTTGCACATTTACATCCAAGGGTTCAGTAAAAGAGCTTCAGGTTCAGTAAAAGGGTTCAGCGAGAGACTTGGAGAGAGTTTGAACATGGTTGAGCATAATTCCGAACGTGTTGTGATAATGATGATGGAGAATGGAAAATTGCCTCCTAAACATGGGATGAATAAGGAGGTTGGAAGAAATTAGGTTGTTCTTATTTTTCAACACTTAGGATCGGAGTATTTTAAAGGTCGGACATGCGCTCCGTTCGACCTTGTTTCTGAGCGAAAGTTCGTTCCTGAATTTTCGGCCTCATGACCTCCTGTGTTCGCTATCACTCATCATTGACCTGCTTGGCTGTCCTTTGCTCTGCTTTGGCCAAATTGATTTTTTTATCGTCTCCCAAGAATTTCCGTCCCACGTTATTGTCTCGAACCGTGGAGGATACGTACTGAATCTTCGTATAACCCCGCGAGTTGCCTGAATAGGCCAGTGGCGGGGGGGATTAGAACACCTTCCGTTTACTTGAAATAAAATACATATTTTAAAAATAAAACTGAGCGTTTTGACCATTGCCAATTTTTAAAATCATTATCCTTTATTGACCGTGGTAAAGCAGTTACCTAACCGGATCCGTTCGGCGACGTATCTCTCTCATAGTTCCGTTTTAGAATGCAAGAAGACGGATTAGGAAAAGATGCTAGAATATTTGTCGAACAATCTGAAATAGCCTCGTAAAAATGGTTAATTGGTATGAAAATATATGTTTGAGTGCCATTTTACATTACCTGCCGTCGTTCTGACTTCAAAGACTAGTTTATTAGTTAAGATTTTTAATGCTGATCTACTTTGTTGCTTTTTAAAGGTTTATATTTTTTTTCGTGCGCCGCGATCATCAACAATATTCGCCTCTGTGTTTTTATATTGTTTTATTTTCCTTAGTTAAAAACATTCTGAGTCTTCATAGGCTCAGAATCCAAGCTTATTTCCTTCTCCCAAGTTACCCGCTTTTACACCTAACTGAAAGGCCAGGATTTATGTATGGTGTTGCTTTTCAACGCAGTGCATAAGAAGGTACTCGTTGAAAAGTAAGTCGTTGTAATTAATAATTAATGATGACATAGAAGAGTTTCAAGTATAATTTTTATCACAGAAGTGCTAGAGATCCACGAAGACTAGCCTGAAACACTTGTTTTTATAAGGATAGGAGTTTAAACTCGGGGCTAAAAGCCCACCGCTCGTATTTGCATGCTATTTATGAAGACCTTGGTTAAACATCCCATCTGACGGATGAAGTGCTGTTCCCAAGTGCTCGCTTCAAAGCATACCTACTCTAGAGACTGCCGTCACAGGGATTTGAGGCCTGGTAAGTCAGCTCTGTAGACACGGCACTACTCCAAACCCTCATTTCTAATGCTGGAACAGCACACGGTATACTAGCATTGCGCAATATTTCTGGCGTGCCATTTGGGATGTGAAATCATTATTTCGTGATTTTCAAGGAAAAAGTGACATGCCCTTCGGGCAAAAATTATCATTTACCCGATCTCCAGCAGTTACTTTCCTCCAAGGTGGTTTCTCAAAACTTTTTTTTCGAGATGTTCACCGAATTTTTAGTTTCATACATTTTGCCTCGCATCCAATTTTTCACCTTCATTTTTCTCTGACTATGCACAAGTCCAGCCATAACTATCTTTATCAGCAGTAAAACTTCATGGTGTTCCGGCCCTTGTTTGCTTTGCCCTGCTTATTTCTCCGATCAACCTCCTTTCCTTATCATGCGCCACATTCATTTCCCATCGGGACTTCTTTTCTCAGTTTTCCTAATGGTAAGGAATGTAGCAAATGCTGCACTTTCTGCGAGTCTAATCAGGCTGGGGAGTCATGCGTCACAATTTTTTTGTCAATTTTTCGGTGGTTATGTGATGCACATGGGTTTTATAGCTGGGCGTTATCAAAATATCTGCCTAAGTTGCAAAAACCATTCCAAATTTTCACCTTAGGTTGACTGAAATAACGGAAGTATAGTTATTTCTCTTTGTCCATTTATTTCAAGATATTCTCAAGAAAAACATTTTGTCAGCAATAGTTAATTCCAATGCACATTTCCGGATGGAGATTTTTAGTTATTAAGATTTATAATTTTCAATTTAATACTAGATTTATTTTGTCATTTGATTCCATCTCTATGTCATTTTCTATAAACTATCAATTTTATCAATATATTATTAACTATCAAGTTATTGCATAAATATGTCTTCTTCTTCTTCCTTCCAGGATTAGGCTACTAAGCCTGTTCCGGCTCCACATCACCATCTTTTCCTTGGTCTTCCTATACTTCTCTTGCCAAATGGTTGATATTCCATTGCTTGCTTTGGAATTCTCTCATTTGGCATTCGAAGTAAATGTTCTTTCCATCTATGTTTGTAGTCTTTTAATTTTTCAGTGACTGCTTGGACACCCAGTTCATCTCTTATTTGAGTGTTTCTTATTTTATCCAATATTGTGCAGCCTTTTACTGATCTTAAAAATTTCATTTCAGACGATTCTATCTGCCTTAATTCCTTCTTTTTTGGTACCCAACATTCTGATCCGTAGAGTACAGTAGGGACTGCCATCACTTTGTAAAATTTTATTTGCGTTTCTTTTCTTGTTTTGTTCTTTAGAGTTCTTCTGATAGTGCCACATATTCTCTGGAAAGTGTTCACCTTATTTATAATATCTTTTTCCTCGTCATATGCTATGTCGCATCCTAAGTACTGGAAGTGCGACACTTGCTCCAGGACTTGATCCTCAATAACAATTTTTGTTCTTATCGGGAATAAATATGTTTTTTCACTAAATTATAGTGATACTGGTAAGTGAATTTTGTGAAATGAACAACTACGAAAATAGAAATGTTTTCTTACATATGAGTGGGTGAGAAGCCAAGAGGTACAAGTGATTTCTGTTTTCTAAACAGAGTTAGGTACAGAAATAACGTAAAGAAAACAAAGGAGATCAATTAGATATATACCAGTGCATTTTATATTCCAATCGATGTAAGTACAGAGCAGAAAATCATTCGAGCCCCTTGGAAACCATGTTTTTGTATATTTCTTTTAACAGTTAACTGTACCTAACTCTGACTAGAAAAAAATCCCTTGTACCCCTTAGCTTCTTAACCCCTCATATATCTTATCGACTTCTTTTCATGACTCAATATACTTGTTAATATTCGTCATGGGGATATGGGGTCTAGCTTGTGATATGGAATCTTAGTTACTCATAATTTTGCCGATAGTGAGAAACGTATTTCTTCGGAACTAGAAATGTTTGCTAAGTTTCCATCGGACAGACATTCAGGATCTGAAGTAAATAATTGCCTAAGGGCTAGTAAACGAGAAGAATGGCAAAAAAATGTGTTGAATGATTTATATTGAATATACAATAACGGATTTAGAAGGGAATATACACGTTAAATGAAAATATCAGCTAATTGAACTGAGTGGAGAAGAGCGTCTGCTAAGCAACCTTAGAAACGCTGTCCTTTGTGGATGTTGAACATTCTGAAATGAAATATAAGGATGCGTATCCATAAGAAAAATGTGTGCTATGCGGTCGTAATTACGGACGGTGTTCCGGTCCCATTCATTCTTTCCCTTTCTCGTTCACCCTATTCCCAGCCCACCTCTTACTTAGTAGGGTTCTTCCAACTCCTCAATGGATCCCCATGTACCTACGTAACAACCCCTGCCTCGACATAAAACCCTTTCAAAACCGTGCTATGCTGCGCGCAGTGTTTAAGTCTCGATTGCCTCCTCATTCGACAGGCTCCCTCTCTGGTCCATCCATCCGTGCCCTTCCCATAATGCCCCGCGCTCTGCGGTGGGACCCGTTGACGTGGGAGGGCCCAAAGGATCCTTTCCGGAACACGCGCCATCACCGCTCCTCTCTCCCGTCTGCTCGTGCGATAAGGACCTTCGTAACCATGGATACGACTTCCGTTCTCTCTCTCCCCCTCCCCTCTTCCCATTTCATTCCCACGCCCTCTCCCCCTCCCCTCCCCCACTGCCTAGCAGCGAGGATTCCCAAGGAAACAAAGCCCGAGAGAGAACTCTCTCGCACAGTGCCTACCTCCCGAGGTACTTTTTGCGTGGGGAGTGCGGGAGAGACGAGGATGTGTAGCGTGGGCACATAACCTACCTAAAGCCGGAACTCGACTCGGAGCATATCTCTCTGGGTGTCCGTGATGTTCCTGCGCGACTCAAAATGTATACCGACGGGCTAATGTTTTATTCCGGACCCGGAATTTTAATGCGTGTCCCTCTGGATGCGTCTGCAGCGACGCAACTGTCCCTAACGCCGCCGCTAGGGCGTGTCGGAGTGAATGCCGAGATGCCAGGAGTTTATGGCGGAAGAGAAAGGGGTTTCGTATTTTTGAAGCATTTGGGTGCAATTTTTATTTTATTTTGTATTGATAGATGTTTATCTATAGTGCGAATGGACAGATAGTGCTCTAAATCAAATCCCTAGGGACTTGCATATATTTTGCAGTTTATTTCAGCCACGTTTGGTTATTATCGGCTTCCATTTTAACGTAAGGGTATAGTGGCGTAATGATTTAACGCTGGACTTTACTGTGGGCACATATTCTCTCCCGGGACTATTAGACTGGAAGCTTATGGTAGTCTGAGACCGAAGGGTCCTAGGATAGATGCACGCGTGTATGCTCTCGAACGAACCCCTTACCCTGATTTCTTGAAAATCTACACGCCAGCGGGAAAGCTATTTGACAGCGATTATTTCCTGGGCCGTCTCTTTTTTAATCTTTTTGATATATTGCTTGGATAGCTTTGCACCCGTACGCGTGGCTGCGTACAAAGTCACTTGCTCTTGCAGTGCTTTGAAATTCGTCGTCGCAGACCAGCGACAAAATAAGAATTTTTCACCCCGACAATGGCTTAGTAAGCACGATCCTCGCCACATGTGCCACAGTGTGGACTTGCGCCGTCAGCATATTGTTCGGTAAAACCCATCCCGAAGTTTTCTCTGAGGAAATAGCTTGGCGGTGTAAGTGGTTAACAAACCTGACCGGCAATTCGGAGATCCGTATTTTTTCATGGCGAATTTCATCCGTTGGTGTATTTTTTAACCTCATTTTGTCTCAAAAGTGACCGGCCAGGATATTATTATGATATTATGATATAATCTCATTTGTTTTATATGTAAAGAACAAACATATTCTCACCTGGATCTTAAAATACACGTTTTTCTCACTCAATTACTGCAGTTACGTTACACGCGCGAGGGAGAATTCTGATGTAAGGAAGCGAAACTATTCTTGGAATTTTGTGAAGACTGGGGACAAATACCTTTTCTGGATATCAAATTATGCATTAGACCTACTTGGCGAGGTTGGAGTAATGTTCTTTCTTACTGGGCAGAGTCGAGAACGAAGTACTACGGAATCTCTATTTATTTTGTGCACACACTAGTCAAGGACGATGATGTCTATTTCATGAAGAGTTTATGGCTTAATACAGCCTTAAATCAAGCCCTGACAATCAAGTCTATTTTGTTAATTTAGCCTCGCTGTACGTTACAGGTTCATCGATGCATTGCATGGTAGAATGTTGAATATAGGATCTTGGAATGGCGTTGCGTAGTGATACAATAACATCCCCTTAAGTGACCGCTGCGTGAGTAATTCTGTGATATCAGATTATTACAGCTGTACCTATGGGTGAGTTGTGGGTGCTGACTTAATTGTGGGCGCTGGATGTTATATCATTAAGTCTTTCTCGTCAATGATATTTGAGCAGTTAAAGAGAAGACTGATGCATTTCTGTTTCCAATTAAAAATAATGTTAATGACGGAGGTTCACTAAGGTAATATTTTATCGTAGAATGAAAACTGATATTGAGGTAAACATGAGAAAATTAATGGGTTTGCTTTAAGGTACATATTGTTTACCTGATATCTGATCAGATGAACGCTTAAGAATATCCTAGGTAGGACACAGTATTCATTTTTTTGGCACTAAAATTCCTGTAACATGTTCAACATAGAAACAGCAATGATAAAGAGTTACTTTTCAACAAACCCACTGTAATAAATTTTATTGCTATTAATTATAGTAAAGTCGTGCCCAGTGACGGATGAATTCAGTAAATTTACTTTTACTTCGCGGAAAAAAGTTCGAATATACATTTTATGAGATTTTAGTGAAGCGAGAGGTGTCCAATAAAAAAATGATGAAACTTTAAATTATGGGTTTGAATGTGCATTGCTGGTGTTGTATTCTCAGAAAATCCGCTGAAATATCTCGGGAATGAAAGTCCATTAGCAATAATGTAAATCATTTGTGGGAAAAGTGTAAAATATATGTTTCATATTTTTATTTGTGAATGGTTCCCTCGGAACATGTTTAATGGCCATAAGGGTAGGGGGAGAAATCACCATTCTCATGATTTAATCGCGCTCATATGTACAGGTATTAAAATAAGTGCTTTTTATTGGAGACTGGAGTGCTTTGAAGAGTTATAGGAATGATATTTTCGCTCGAGTGCACTTTTGAGAGCACATCTTGCGATGGAAAAATTGTGTTCGTTGAAGTGCTGAAAAGAGCTTCGAATAAAATCCGCTGTCGGTCGGAATCCAGATAACTTGACTCAAATTCGTTTTCCGGAAAATAATTTCCCGAATGCTTCATGCGTAGTGTGTGGTGGTAGAATTACATGAGGCTTGAAGTATGCTGGGCATTTCGGTAAATGCGAATTTTCAACCTGAAACTCTTGAATCGCCGTTATCGAGGTAGGCGTTGGTATCACCGAACTAATTCGCAGTTTAGAAAGACAGTTAAAGTTTCGATAGGGCCATAGAGATAGGAATGTCACCGCGAGTATCCAGATTAACGAGTTTAAATCAAACGGCTGTGTGCGAGGCATGCCAATTGTCCGATATCCTTGCTACTCTACCCTGCGGACAATGGATAGTAATTCACTTGCAATCGTTTCCATGAGCACGGAAGATTGAATTTCATCAGAGATGCTTTAGTAATGGAAACCAATGAGGCGTTACGAATAAAAATCCATTCCATTAAATTCAGTGAAGTATAGTTCAGGCTCAGTGCTCAAACCCATCAACCGATATAATTACTCATGTACATTGAATACGAGGGGCTGTGTAAACATTTCAGTCCTTTTGGCAGAAATTCAATTAGGCCGATAACTATTTACCATAATATGGAATAATTGGCTTACTTTTCTCATTCCTAAGGCCACTTTCGGATACAATTTTGTCGAAAGCACACCTGAGGTGTTTTAATTTGAAACAAATAGATTTTTGCATTCTTCTTACACAGCTGCGCAAGTAATTAAAAGCATTTAAGTGCACCCAGTCGTTATCCTCATGCTGCTAACTATTGAAAGTATTTGAATTTGAAAGTCTTGCATTTATTTTCGTCGGTTAATTTTGACTCAAAAGCGATGTACTACACTCAAATTAGTTTTGAAATGCTGGGAATTCGTTACATGAGCGTAATTCCTAATAATCGGAATTAATTCGCTGTGAGATTATTCATCGACCCAAATATCTAAAACTGCTTTCTGTAAAATTACAACGAGACACTTAATTTGGTGCGACACAGTACTTAAAGCCCAGGGTATACTGTTATCGTGGTTAGGTGTAGCTAAAATATCAAATAATGTGTGTATTAGTGCAATTTGGATGTATATATTTCTCGTGAAATTTAATTTTTGGCTTCTTCCTCGCAACTTCGGCTTATTTTCGTTCATTTCCGCTAACTACCAGATGTTGACCACGTTTCATATATTTTAAGATATCCTCATAACTTTCCTGTTCATTATATGTGAAGTTCAATACCTTATACCCCTGCAATCCGGCTGAAACCTGGTGGTCCTTGAATGCTTAGGATCAGTGAGTGGAGGGGAAAGTGCCTCTGGTACTTCGGAGGGGAGACGAAGTGATTTGAACTGAGTCCAGTGCTAAGTAAAAACTACACTTTTCAGTTCACACCCGTTAAACGGTACTTCTTCAAAATATACCCGCCCATACCCTAAACTGACGTCTGCGCTCACCACCAGTTTTTAAACGAACCTTACTTACATCACTTCAGACGCGATAGTCAAGGATATATCCGCGGACCGCCCGTGCGGCGCGCCAGGAATTAGTAATGACGCAAGGCGGGGGCGTTACTATGCGAGTCATCCACGTGTACGAGAATCCCTCAGGAGAAAAACCCCGGTCAAGCCAATTATTTTCCCTGTGTGCAGTTCTCGCTATATTTACTCAACTTCGGAAATTTTTAACTTGTAATTAAAGCGCATAAAATTAAAACACATCATTTCAGCGTGTAGCTGTTTGTTTTTGACATCAGTATTGCTTTCTTTCCATGCAGTGTTCGATGTGCTTAATTAATGTCTTGCTTT
Organism: Ischnura elegans; assembly: GCF_921293095.1. Taxonomy (NCBI): domain Eukaryota; kingdom Metazoa; phylum Arthropoda; class Insecta; order Odonata; family Coenagrionidae; genus Ischnura; species Ischnura elegans. Next base: position 101,754,583 of record NC_060248.1, on the reverse strand, counting down.
TTCTTATTCCATCCGACAGTACTTTTATATCTATTGCTCTTCGTCACCATTTATATAATTAATTCTCAAAAGTTAGACTCATATCCGGATGGAAGACTGGTTTCCGACGTACAATGTGTTAGTTTTAATTTTGAACCAGGTTTTAAGTCAAACTTACGTCTTTCTTCGGCTTCACGGAATTGAAAAACTATTTAAGCAAAACCTAATGAATCCGTTGCTCCTTTCAAGAAAAAGAATTTTCTCGTTCTACTTCCTCGAAGTTCATTACGGGTCATATTTACGTTACGCGGAGGTTCTGTTTGGACACGGGCGGCCGACGGAGATGGACCACGGCCACTGCGGACGAGTACAGCGGAATTCACTTACGCCGTGAGTAGGTGTGCGCTTTCAGCTCTCATCTGGAACTGGATGTTCTTCTGAGAAAGGTGTGGGATATATATATATAATTGTAGCGTAACATTTCAAAAATGGACCCTCGAGGCAAGAATGAAAAGCGCGAAATAGAGTTAAGAGGGCGGAGTGGAAGGCAGGTCCAGTGCCCAAGGACGGCGCTGAGTTCAGGATGACCGCGTACGCCAAGGCTACGGTGAACGCCACCAATACAGGTGCTTTTTCCTAAAGTTATACACCGTTCCCTTATTTATAAAACGTTCGCTGGTATATTCAGAGTTATGCCATGCAGGTGTTTGTACGTAGTCGTTGTGGGCGTATATTACATGGCTGCGGTGAACGTCACGTCTACTGGTTCTTCTTCCCAAAGTTTTACACTTTTCTCTTATTTCATAAAACTTTGCTAGTATAGTCCGAGTTATGCTATGAAGATGATTGTGCGCAGTTGTTGGAAGACAAGTAGGCGGTCAATAACACATCGTCAAATTAATTAATTTTATGCTATATCCAATATTTACTAGAAATTTATCAAACACGTCATTAAATCGTAGAGTATTTGTAATTATTAACCTCGAAAAATTCTGAAAGTAGCATTGATATCGCGTGAATTATAGTTGTCATCCTTTTGTTATGTTTGTCCTTTTAGGGTCTCAGGTTTCGAAGAAAATTTCTGTACTGGTCTATATGCCCAGTGTCCCCCAGGGTATGTACTTTGACTATAAAAGTCAAAGTACATACCCTGAGGCCGTTTCGTGAAAAACAGTTTGTGCGTTATATGCGCATTTAATTTTTCCACATTTTTGCAAAAAAGTCCTTGAATAATACAATTCCTTCTATTTAACCGCGAAAATGTAATTTAAAGCTTAGATTTTGGCGTAAGGCTTTGAATGAGTGGAAAATTAATTGAATTCTCTTAGCAATTATTGTTATAGTTTGTCCATAAAATTTTTCATAAATATGATCAAATATTCCATCACAGAGGTGGTCCAATGTTTTATAATTATTACTCATTTATCTTACTAATACAAAAATAAAATTTATTTAGATAAACATTTACATTTTTCAACCGCTCGGTGTTCTGTCTCCTCTCTTGGAAAACATACTTGGTTTATAATACAAGTCTGTGGTTGTAATAACTGCTCCTGACCACAGTGATATGACTAAAAGCTTCAGTTTTAAGCTATCAATGCCACCAATATTTGTTATTATATTATTAATAATATGGTTACGCATATGTGTTAAAGTATGGACCTTAAGTGATAGCTGTACTGAAGATTTGGAAAATATAACAGCATTTAGATTTATTTATCAATTCATTATATAGTATTATAGTAGTTCATTGATACACCTTTGCTATATAAATTCATATGAAAATATACTGTTGAATAGAAAAAACCTGTTGCAAAAAGAAATTTTCTCCTGACAATTTTAAAATTCGGTCGACGTCGTCGTAATAGTTTCTCGCGAGTAGCATGCATCGCAAGGTGTGCTGTAGTTTTGCACGCAAAGCGTTGAAGTAGTACACGCGATATCAAAAGTGGGAGTAGGAAAAAAATGCAGCGTAAACGCTCGATCCACCTTTTTAACGATCCGTTGATTGGCCTCATTAGCGAAATAGCGCTACAGCGCGGGGGTGCGGGGATGTTTCGCGCGAGGGTGTGTGTGTGCGTCTGTGTGTGGGTGAAGGGAGACAGGCAAGAGGACGGATTTCGTGATGTGCGGTCGCCGGTAATTCCACCCTCAGTCCATACAGAGGAGACCTCCCGGGGTGAACTGCCTGTCTAAGAAGACATGTATGTACCGTGTAGGGTGTATGTGTCGTTATGAACATGCCATCCACGGATATAGAGGAGACTCTTGTCTGTCTGTTGATTTATTGTCACTCACCGTGTTTTTATGTCGGTGTACTAAAGTCTTACTTTCAAGTCATTCGCGTATCTCCACGTGATCCGAATTCCTTTTAGATATTAACAATTATTAGGGTTTTTCACCGAAATTCATATTCGTAATGATATGATTTACCAAAATCGTAACTTTCCCATTCTATTTCTCACGTTTGTATGCATAAATAGTAAATATGGAGAATTAACGGATCTTTCTCACCCCATGGCTGAGCTACCGAGATTAAAAAAAAATCGATTAAAATTCCCGAAGTGACAGCAAAAATTAATGTTCAATGAGACGGACTGGTGCCACCTCAATGTAGTCCCTTTGATGCCATCAATCTAAATATTGGTTTGACACTAATATCCACACCGTTCTTAAATTAGCTAAACTTTTCATATTTACGTATTTCTTCTCTTCTACATCCTTCACATGACTCCACGTATTTATACAGGTAAACAAAAGTCGCCGCATGCGTCTCTAATGGGAAAAGCGATACGAATTTCTCTTAGAAATTAGCAATGACTAGGGCTGTAACGCGAAATTTATATTCCTAATAGATCCAGTAACTCATTCGGGACTGTTCTCTGCCTTCCTTCCCATCCACTAGTCTTATGACGATCGTTTTCATCAGGACATCATGCTTCATGCTCTGGCCAATTACGTTGTCCCGTCTGCATCTCAGGATTTAAGAAGACTATTCTTTTCTCTCATTCTTCCCTGCACTTCCTAATTACTCTCTCAGTCAATCCATTTTACCTTTATCATTTTTTGTAGCACCTGATTTCGAATGCTTCCACTCCAGGCTTCCACGGTCAAGGCATCCATGCATCGATATCATTTAGATACATGCTCCGTATAGAAATAATCCTAACCATGTCATTCATATCGCAATTGGTGAATAGGGTGTGTGCGCCTATCTAATTGGTGCATTACAAGCGAGAGCTGAGACTTCAGCTGATCAAAACAGAGAGGTTACCTTTCGTCAGGCCCAATATTGGAATTGCTGAGTTCAGGCGCAATGTGCCTGATAGGCACAGATTAAAAAAAAAGCATTATTAACTCTTAGCACGGCTCAGTGGTACAACTTTAAAGTTTAAAGGGTCATTATTAGTGTAGTCTGACGCTTAATTAATGTCTTGCGTGCTATGCATAGACCCCTTCACACCCCGTCATACGGCCCGAGACAGATCCAGCAAAGTGTGATTTAGCGTGATCTTTAGGCCACTAACAATAAGTATTATTATATGTAATGTGTTTTAGCATGTGAATTCTATAAGATCAGTGTTTTTTATGTTGCTAATTTATTTATGTAACAATGCTTCTATTTTGCTTCATTATTCAATTATTTTTTTTAATTATGCTAAATAATCCGTCTCTGATCAGTCGGCATAAATGCAAAAATCGAAAGGCTGCATAAAGCGCCAAAGCAAACAGCTAAAATGAACATAAAGTGCGTATGACGTCTAATGGCGCGAAGAAGAAATGAAAGAACTCCGGCGCTGAGCCTGTCAGATCCATTGCGCCCGACGGGAGGTTAAAGATGTGTGGGAGTAGTGAGTAAGAAGTACGAAAGGGAAAATAAGCCCATGGCAGGGAGATTGTAAAATATAACCCCATAGTGTTAAATTGAAATCCGGGTCGTATTTATTTGCGAATTTCAAAGTTAGCAGCGAAGGTCACCATTTCTCTTCCTTCCACTCTTCCGACATTGACTCTTCCAGTTAAAGCCTTGAACTTTTTGCTAGGACTGTACCTATGATCTCGTTGGCAATGATCAGGGAAACCCGTAGCTGTCAGGAATTTGAATAGTTGGATAAGTCAAGGAAATTTCAGAGAATTGACTAATCAGGAAGGAAATTTGATGTGAAAATGCCCATAATTTTCATGTTATTTCATTTTACTTATGATTGATATAAATAGTTCGATAAAAATGTATACTGTAAGAATTGATATTGATTGGAAAGAGAAAATTTTGCTATCGAAAACGTTTGTGTTAAAAATTTCCGAAGAGAATAATTCATTTACGTGTCCTTAGTAGGTTTTTAAAATTATAATGCGTATTGTTTGTTCTGGCTTTCATGTGAAGGGCGATCAATGGAAATAAATCAGTAAAAATATTAACCGTGATCATAGATATTAATTCAAAATGGAAAATCTTGCAGTAGAAATGTTGGCGTCTAACATTTCCATTCAGAAAAAAATCATTTTCGTGTGTTGGTAGGTGTTTTCAATTTTGAAGCGTATTCTTTGTTCCGAATTACTTTTATTTCATTACCTTATAAAATACTGAGATTGAACATGAAGGTAATATTTACGGCATATTTTTATTGACATAAATATTACCTGACACGCTCAGTTTACATCATTTTTTATAACCGGTAACTTGAAACGTAATCGCCACATATTAATCGTATGTTGTAAATATGAAATCATCCCTCCACTATGAATTAATAAATTTCATATATAAGAATAGGAAAAGAAGTTATAAAGGAAACCTTACTTGACATTAAAGCAAAAATTAATAAAAAATTGGGTCATTAGCAATGATTTGATTCTTTTGAATGTACAAACTTCCATCTTCGCGAGCTACTTTAAAGGTCATCGCTCATAACACTATCTTAAAGCACGGAGAAAAATTGCATTCATCAAGGAGCCATTGCCTTTTTGGTATAACGCGTTGATGTGCTTATTGGAATGTTAATGAGGGCTTAGAAGTGTCGTTATTTCATTTACTTTGCAATTAACGTGAGAATGAGAGATTTTAAAGGTTTTATTTTAAAGATATTTAACAGAGGGAACGCTTTTTTTCATCTTAAACAGCTAACATGACATCGCATTACAGCTTTTTAAATTTTCCTCTTGAAAAAAGCTTACATTTTTTTAAACCTGGAAAAAGCTAGACGAACTTTTACATAAATAGCTGTAATGCTACGGAGGAGATGTCTATGGTGAAGTTCCGTTGCTTTTAAAAAAAATAAAGAAGGAGAGGTTGCGTCTGGCTCTCAGACTCTTTCGTGTAAAGGGCTGAAAAGATCCACTAGACCTAGGAGCATCTGCCGATTTAGAGAACTCTTTTGATGATTGAGACTCGAGGGGTGTATTTTTCTTAAAAAAAAGTATCGAAGGGAAAATTTTTATCACAAAAATCATATACGCTTTGAAATTATGTGAGGCACAAGTGGCTGCAATAAAAAAACACTGAGAAAATGAATCAGGAATAAAAAAATCAGGAATCAAACAAGAGGGCACTAAAAAATATTTAAAATTATATCTTAAAGTTTTATTGCGCAAATAAAAAAATATTTGAGAAATTCAAGAACAATCTGTGTGAATTTAAAAAGGAAGTCATGTGATATTACCATCCTTGTGGTGACAGAGATCTCGACAAGGGGCTTATTAAATTATGTATCACGATTAAGTGGTAACCTCTTGGGAGAAGTAATTACTTAATGATCAATGGGTGGAAAAGTAGAGCTTTTGGGATTTTTCGATTGCAGTAGCAGAATTTGTTTGAATTATGTGTAAAAAAAAGAATCTCCTAACAAAGATAAACAAATAAATAAGCGATTGACAGAAAGTTTAAGTAGAAAATGATAAATAAATTTCTACTTAATTTCAGTGGGACATACCTAAACGGAAGTATTCAATCAGGATGTACGTCTGGAGTATGCTTCTCTGCGGTTGTGAAACATGGAAGACAATGCGAGATTGAGGTGGTGATTGAAACCTTTTTGAATTGGTTTGATTCACCGGTTTGATGAACCCATGAAGATCAGGCGAGGCGTGGATTCTCATGGGCATTAGAGAGGAAAGGATGAAGGAACCTGATCAGGCATATTTTAATAATGGAGGGGATATTGAAGATTGGATGAATTGGATTGGGAGAGTGGATGAAAGAGGAGATAAGGAGTAGGGCCTCAGCTTGGGTGGAAGGGGAAAATAAGAAAAGACACAGACACAAAAAAATGAAAAAATCTGGAGCTTAAGAGATTGACGCAAGAGTAGAGTGATAAGATGTGTCAAAGACGCCTTAAGATTGTTTATCTATGGTAATTATCCTGTCCATGATTAAACCTGTCCATGCAGACACGAAACTCACATTTTCCACCTTGTGATGTGTATGAACATGCATACATGTGCAAACTGTGCAGTGAAATTCTATTCCCGTCTCTTATCTCATGCTTTCTATGAAACTTGAAGGATAGTAATCAGGAAAATGAAGAATTTAAAGGAACTAATATGTTACGATTTGTCGGTATTTCACACTCGTAAGTTTTCTAAAATACCTGACGTAAGGCAATGCTGAGTGTTAATATTTATGGAAGAGTAAAGATCCGGATAAATCAGGTAGTGTCAGACATTGCATTCAGACATTATATGTTTCGATCACTATCGTCCGAACATTAAATAAAATAGTGTATTCGTTAGTATTAAATTATGAATACCTGGTGGAACAGGTAAACCTGGAACTGTATGTTTTACACAAATCTATTTCGTTTGTTGAATTATCACGTAAACTTATCGGTAAATAGGTAATGCTTTTTAATACCTCTCATAACTTAATTTCGAATAAGGAAAACGTAATTGTGTGTAAGAACAGTGGTGCGCTGTCTTGAAATATTACCAGAATATGTCTAATTATGTAGAGGCTATGAATTTCGCTAATAAAATTCATTACAATTATTTTCTCTGTGATACAAAATTATTTCTTGGATAAGTCTATCATGGATGTAAGTGGGGAGGGAATATAATCGTGAGAAAATTTGTTATTAATGCATGACCCGGAATCTTACCCAGATTACAACTGAGGACCCTCTGGAATTAGTTAACCTGGCGCTCAACCCAGGAAATTTACTTGGCCCAGTACTCTAGGACCCTACGTCGCGTCATTACTTGAGAATAGTTGGACACATCGGCGTAGAAATATGATTACTGAATAAGTACTCAATATTATCCTAATCTGTATTTATTATCTGTGCCGATCACGGGGTGAAATATAATTGATGAAGATATAGGGGAGAATTGGAAAAAACGGGATACCATTCTTTTTTTTCTTTCTTTTCAAGAAAATTGCACATATGTTGTATCATAAGTTTAAGCATTTATTAATGGACACAAAGGTACTTTTTTAAACATTTTACTCAACTTGAACATATTTTAAATTTTTTTCCCAAAAGCTTACAGATCCCGTTTTATCCGACCATGGTTGGATAAAACGGGATAGGGATTTCTTGGTTATTTGTTTCTAGTAAATTTTTTTCAGAAACAAATCATTCTTGAAAAACAAGCTATTTTCTCTTTAAAACTAAACTACAAATGTCACAGATTAAATTGTCGTCCTTTTCCTCTGCCTTACTACAAAGGTCATGGGCCCATCCTTTACATCCGGAGCACTGAATCCATCCTTCACCAGCCTGTTTCTCAAGGTAGAGTGCATTACAATAGATGCAAGATTCGTCTTGCCCATCTTCATCTTCAGATACCCTTCTTACCAGAATACCTTCCAACTCAATATTTATCCTATTCTTTATTTATTTTCTGCATCGATCACGTGGCGAAAACGTGTAAAAAAAAACAAAAATTGAGTAACATTTATCAATAAAGTACCGCTGAAGTGGACCGCTCGCGCACCCTTCTAGCTACCCCTCGGAAAGGGTGCTATAAATTCTAGCTTTTATCCATCTGAAGCATGGATTCGCGTCTCGAGTGTACCTACGTAAGGAGCACGTAGAGTTTACACTGTCTCTCACGCCGGACGTGAAACATGACTGCACGACGGAGGAGGACCTTTGTAGGCACTGTAAGGCAGAGCAAGAGAGTTAGTTAGCCTCGCGGGGAGATACATGCAGGGGAACTCAGGGGTCGGGTGTGGAATGGTAGGGATCGTTTCGATTTTTTTGACGGCTTTTCGGGCGCGGGACACGCGGGAGGGATGGAAAGAAGAGGGCGATCGGGCGGTGGTGCTGGTGTGTGATATTGGGTGAAGGTAAATGTAGGAGGGGAAGGAAGTCGGGGTGGCGGCAGAACTCTTTTGATAAAGTGGGCGGTGCGAATGTTGGGTCGGGCTAGGGGTTTTCGGGACGAATGGCGGGGAACGGGGTTCGGAAAGGGGTGGTTAGGGTGGAGTAGTGGTAAGGGTGGGTATTTTTTGGAGGGGTGTTGCTGCTTCTTGGAATGAGATCTCTTCAGGGAAAATAGAGTATCGCGGGAGGGAGAGAGCGCTTTTCCATGGATGGTTCACCTTGTAGAGGATTGGTTGGGAATGAATTTTTTTTCTTCGAGGCCCCGAAAACGTTTGGGTGTGGGTCGGATGAAGTGAGGGTTTCAGAAGAGACGAGCCTTAGGAAAGCGATAGGTCGGCTCCTCGGAGGATCATAGAAGCCTCTGAAGCGTGCGAGCACGACGTCATTTCTGGAAAGGTTTTGGGGTGGTGGGGGGTTGAGGTGAAGGGGTGTATGAAAAGGTGGATCACGTGTGCTCTATCGCAGCAACAGCATGTGTGCGTGAAAAGAAAAAATTGTCCATAATCTTGCACAATACTGGCACTCTGGCAAGGATAGTAGCTAGAAAAATTTGATTGGGATCCCTTCTAACCAATCTCTTCCTTTGCTCAATCCCTGAAATTGCTCACTAAGAAGTACGGCCTGAGAGAGATAATTTTATTCTAGTGCTGCACGGCCGTAGAAAGATCAATTTGAAAGTTTAAAGATGTAACGAATAAAAACCAGATCGTTATTATTTAACAGATTCTGTTGGTGACCTGACGGATAATATTTTACTTAAACCGTCAATAGCAATGATCAAAATCAACAAATTTTTTTCAGATTTTTTTCTGGCGCCTGAGGTCTGTCCTATACCCAGCATATTTGTTTCCAAGTACACTGTTACAAAAAATATAATTGCTTCAAAAAATGCTGTACGCAATTCAGTCCTAGACTTATAAACGCTCGACCCTTATATTTCTTGAGGTAACTTATCTTTGCATTCATATACAGAAGCATTAGGCGTTGTCCCAGCAATAATCTAATGAAATAATTTTTTGGCGTTAAAACAAGTTCCATCGATTATCCATGTTGAAGTTTTCGGAGTAGTGAGCAAATTTGACGTCAAATGTAGTTCACTATAAAATTAAACTCGCATTTAAGCTTTCGTGAAACTAGGATACCTTTTAGCTCACGACAGCGAAGTGCTGTGGGAATAGCCCTCAGTTGGGCTGAATGCAATGAGCTAGTGGAGATGGGAATAATTTAGAAAAGGAATCACTGATATCTACTATTTTACCTACGCCTCGGTAAGTAAGCCGGTGCAGACGTGAATCACATCCTGAAAGATCATTTTAGCCGAAAATGTCGTGCGTGGTTCGCGTGGGCACTACATCACCCGTGGAAAAGTTGCAGTGAATCACGTTAGGGTTGGCAACCGTGATATGGGTTGCGTGTATATGCGGGGGAGAAAAATTGCCTATAAGCTCAGGAGGAAAGGGTCGGCAGCCTTCAGAGGCTCGTGGACAGCGTTGCCAGCACAAAAGATTTGCAGGCGGTGATCTCTCGTCGTATCACCCCTGACCCCCGCGGAAAAAGGGTGCCAAACCTTGTAAGGGGGCGGAGCGGTGGGGGAGGGTGTGTTTGGTGCAAATTTCCTGGCTTCGCCTGGGATGAAATCCTCCATCCATCTAGCCATCCATCCTCCCAGCTCTTTTCATATAGGAAGGCTCCTCATCCAGTGCTCCGCCTGGGTTTAAAGGGGGAAAATCTCTCCGAGTGTGCCTGCGAGGGATCTGAGCTTCTAATGAGAGCCTTCAGTCGAGAGAGAGAGAGTGAGGATTTCGCTTCACATTTGCCACGGGAGTGGATCATGTATCTCCCGGGAAAGTGGTCACTGCCGGAAAGAATCGTGTAATATGCGTCTTCATCCTCCCGAATTTGGTTCATTCGATATTTTATTCCGCGGTTAGAACAAATATGTAACGAGAGATGTGCCATTTCTCCCGAACGTAACCCAATAATCCGCGATATTTACCACAATTTGGATTCCACTAGCCGTTGAAAACCTTTAAATGTGGGAGTTATTCTTGAATTTTCAGATTCACGAAATTTTCATAATGAATGTTCATGAAATCCTGGTGAAATTCTCATGTATAAATACAATCACCCGCGAGGGCATTAAATGATTTTATGAACAAGGAATACATTTTTTATAGTATTTCAGTTTTTAAACGATTTAGGTTGCCATTTGCTACTAAACTATTATAGCGCCAATCCTGGAAACCTTTGCTCATTATTTCATGATCATATTCATCGCAGATTGCATCCAAAGATAGATTTGACACAGCTCTTCACTAACTCCTTTTATCAGCTTCTATTTAAACCTTTCTTGCTTCTGCTATTTTACTTCTTTAAGCACCGGCTCAATTGGCCTTATCTTAGGCCTTCTCTTGCCATTATTCTCCTCCAATCGTCCTGCAATGACTGGTTTCATTTGACTTTATTGTATATTGAAGCGACCTATTAAGTTACCTACTTTTCATGAAGCATACAAAGAATATTCTAACGATGTTATGGCAGCTAACTTTGCTATTAAGTCTCAAGCTCTGATATAGGACGAAAAGAAACATTTTACGAGCTTTTTGAAAGTGTATCTATCAATATTTACATTGTATCACATATGCCTTTGTATGGTACATTGACCATCACGTATTTTTTTGATCAACTGTTTATAATACTTTATGGCAAATTGCATCAAAGTGAAATTTTGAAAAAATGCATGATTTACAATAAATATTCCTAAACATGATGCGAAATTGTGATAAAATGGGGGATACTTGCTTATTGATGAATAGAAATGTAAAAAAATGACTTAAGTACTGGAAGGTGTTTGGCTTCGAATGCTTCACCTTTAAGAGTCATTCGCTAATGACCACCTCCTAATTGTTATAAGGCCAATCGCACAGTGGGCGAAATACGAAAAACAGCGGGCCAAAACAGCAATTTTTTTGCTATTTTATGTTGATCCAAAATTTGCACAGTGTGTTTCTAGATTGCCTAAACACCCAATTGCGTGAAATTATTTTTATTTTATTTATTTTCGTTATATGTCTATTAATATATTTAAAATCGTGCAAGTCTAAACTTATATTTTTGCAAAATATGCCAATGTTTTTTGCTCTGGTGTGCAGACAAAACATAAAAATTGGTCTATTGACGATTATATAACGATAATATACATATATTAAATGCTATTAAGCTATGATTTTTGGGAAATATCACTTTCCGAATTACCATTCCACATTAATTAACCTTTAACCGTTAGTCGCTTAAATTTGAACTAAATCGGAGATAAAATTACTTATCTTTGCGGAGATATTTTTATTAACAGTGAGAGTGGTATTTATTTTATATAACGGAGCAATAAAATCCAGCGGAAACTTGCAGCTTTCCGATTTTTTCGTGGTAAAGGAAATTGATGTGGGCGGTTCTCGCGCCCAGTGACCCGCAATACACGGGGTAGGCATTCAGGAACTTTGCGTGATAAGCGTAGCAGACCGTTTGAGAGACTGGATTTTCCCTAAATTTTCAGTGCATTGCACTCAACTCAATTGCATCTATATATTATTAGCGGTGCATTAATGGTATGTGCCCAGCTATGACGGTTGTACCCTTGAGTCTTTGGGCGGAAGCCACGTTCGGACGGCTATAAACCTAAAGATTAGCGCGCTCCCTAGGCGCGCGAATCTTTGTCCTCGGCTGCTACCACTTTATGTACCCAGATTTGTTTTTTTTACCTTCAACATGCGCAAATTTTTCCATTCTACAAATTGGGTTTTCCCATGATAAGCCGTCTAAGCTCTAGCCGAATGCTCAATATCAGTCTCCCTTCAGTATATCTTGTCGAAGTTTGTGCCGTAGGGCATACACAGTTTAGTTGCCCAGTTGTGGATGTAACGAAAGTGACTCGCCAAGATTTACATATAATGGTATTGGAAAATATAGGGTCCATGGAGCAGAAGTAATCGTTTGTGTTAGAGTTTTGACGCAAAAAGAAACTTTTTTGGAGGAGGCGAGAAATTAAAAACTTTGCTTCCGGAATTTATTTTTTTAAATGTTTTCCATTCAATTTTTTCGAAAGTGGGATGAGTTATCTAGAGTAAATAATGGATTTCTGAATTGGAATAAAATTTGGTTAAAGAAACCAATTAACACTTCCTGCCCCTGTATTAAAATGTCTCCCAAGTATCTTCGAGTTGGTAAAATAATTAATCGACAATACTAATAGAGTGCAATGATAAATCCTTTTCTAGGAAATTCGTACGACCAAATTATCGCTTCTCAGTAATTTTGAATATTGCATCGGCTGGATTTCAAAAAAATGATACGGTTTTATCAGCTTTATTGTTGTGTCTATAAAATACACAATGTGAAAAAATGTCATAAATCCAGCTATACTTAAGACTTCATCGATTTAGGCCAGCTTTTTCCGATTTCAGCCCACTGTGAGTCGTATCTTCAATTCCCATAAATGCTATTGCCGAGGAACAATTTTAGGCTTAAATTGCTGACATTCCAGTCTTTGCTTAAACTGATATCACTGGAAACTGTTGTAATCGCTTCAGACTGATATTAAGCGATTTACAAAATATTTACATTCGCAGGGTTTGGGTTCCTTTTATGAAGTTTTGTCGCATTGGCTGCAGTCACATCCAATATTTTCATCCCATTCTCTCTCCAGTTTTATTGCTGAGAAAAAATATTGAAATCCTTGCTCTCGATCTCGCCATTAATTTTATTTCCAAACCTTGGATGTTAATTTTTTCATCACCATGGCTTTGGAAGTATTCTATTTGGCCTGGGGCAGGAGCTTGCAGCAGTCATGCGGACGAAATAAATGCCTGAACGAGAAGAGGGGAGGGAATTTAACTTTTTAACTCCGTGCTAGAGGAATGCACTGTGAAATCCTATTTGCGGGTGACCTTTACCCCGCAGTCAAAGTGCATCCGCTCTCAATTACCTCCTCACACATGCGTGCGAATATTGGCCATTAGGGGACGTGGGCATAGTTTCGACATGGGTAAAGCCCGCGGGCAGGCAGTGTTCGTTGAAAAAAAACGCTGAGCCGGGAAACGTGTGTTGATCTATATCATCGGGAAAACATGGGTACGCGTCCCTTATAAGTGATGCAAATGGCGCATTACCGGGTCTTTTTTTCGAAAGATAGTCTAAGCCTGATTCTGTTGCCATAGTGCTCAGATCTCGCTTCTCAACTTAAACATTAATTATCCCTCGCAGCGGGTACGGTGGACGTTGGGTAGACATTTACTTAATACTAATTAATTTCTCTCAAAATCTGTGATATACAATGCCATATTCTAAAGTACATTACGTCTGCCATAGTTTTTCATACCCTTTGATATTGAAAAGGTTCATGTGCCAGATTTTTAGTGTATCCTTATGACAAAAAAAAATCTTTTCCATTTGGCGAACAAGTTTTTTTGTGGATATTTTACCCCAAATTTAAAATTATTTCTCATAAAATCGCTAGAATATAGTGCCCACTTATAGGACTGTTAGTGCAGTGGAATATTATAGACGGATAGATCAAATCATAAAAAATCATATTTGCTATTATTCTTTGTTGTTATTATCTCAGTCAGTTAGTTTATTTCCTCGCAATATGAACGTTTTCATATTCCCTAACAAAAACGGAAATGCAATTTTCCTTCAGAATAACTAAGTTAGGGATCTTTGAATTCATAACGAATTCATGGAGTTATGACCATGATATTTTTATGAGAGTTGTCTCTCTGTTTGATAAATAAAAGAAGTTTTCTAGGAAATAACGGTTAGCAAGTATCACTGCGGTATTCCTTATTGCTAAATGATTGACCTCCTTTTGATTTGATTTTGTTTGAGAAAATATAACTATGAAATATCAGTAGAGTTATTTTTCAAGTATAATTGGAAGTATATACATTAATTTTTGAATATTTGTTAAACAAGTGCCAATCAGGTATCTTCTTTCATAATTTCTATACTGTTAGAAATCGAAAACATCTGAAAGTAAGGAATTTGACTGTATTAATACGTTTCGGAAGCATGGATTTTTATGGAAAAAAAATAAGTAGTTGAGCAAAATCATTTTTTTTTCAAATAAGAGAAACTGTAATGTGAATAAGGTTTCTTGAATAACTCCAACAATTTCTATTACCATCCGCAGTCTTTGTGTGGGACGGTGCTTTATGAAGCCACACTTTTCTTCCTGAAAGAGCTTGCGATTAAAAACTAATTTAATGCGCTAAATAACCATGAATCGACGTCAACTTAAAATTATCTCTGCGTCACAAGTGTGAGAAAATAAGTCGGCTTTGGAACCGAATCTTGGGAACAAAGTTTCGTTTTCCTCTGCTTTTTATTTTAAGTTTTGCTTTCTATACTTATACTGGCGTACCTGTCCCAGGTCCAGGGGAAGAGGGGGAAGGATTGTTGCCTCATCTGGGCCTGGTTAAATAAACAACAAGTCAAGTCAAGTCAATTTTTAATTTAATTCCCAATCCTGGAAAAGGAAACATTTGTCCAATTGGGGACAAATTTTCCTATTTTTTTCACCATCACATTATTTACTATGTAGGTTCTTTTTTCTCCTTCCGTCCTTTAAGCTGTCGATGACATTCGCGAAGCAAAAACTCTTCTTTAAGACCGAAATTTCACGTAAATCGGATTATGAGGAAATCGGGTGGAGGGTGGGATTAAACGTTAATATTTGATGGTAGTGGTTGTGGTGGACATAGCAGGGTGGTGTTGGCTTAAGAGGGGTCGCCACCAAAGGAGGGCGGAAGGGAGAGGGTAGAAATGGGAAACGGAGACTCGCAGGGAATGGTAAGTTGGTGGAAGCAAGTGAAAACCAACTACGAAGACGACTGAAGTGCAAGGAAAAAATAGAAAAATATATGTACTTAGTTTTCACCCATTTTGTGGCAGTGAAAGTGAGAATCATCATTATCTAAATACCGTAAATTCAGTTAGAAATCGGTTGCAAGCCTTCATTAGGTAGACACGTATCAACCACTGTTAATAAAAATTGACTGAAGTGGGCGAGATGTAGTTGGTAGAATACATATTGGTTGAAGGAAACAAGATACCACTTTTTCAACAAGTTCTACTTTTGTACCACGCGTTTGAACCGCTAAGCCATCATCAGGCACATGATGACCTATCGGTTGAAACGCGTAGTACCGTAGTATAACATGAGGAAAAAGTGATATCTTGTTTCATTCAACCAAGGCTGTTTATTAATTTTGGAAGGCTCATCGATTTTGGCCCTCCTCTTGAGTAACCTTTAACGAGATTATACTCCCGTTCCAAGAACCTGATGGCAGACTGACTGACAGGCAGAGTCATTTATATTTTTTCAATATATTCACGTATTGGAGACCAAATGAACACTTAGTGACTGTAGTTGGAAAGAATTGGAGTGGCGGCGTTTTTATTATGATTTTTGTGCATTTGAATCATTGATACCAATGCTGATTAATTTGTATGTTCTTAATTCATCATGAGCCGAAGTAAATAATCCTAAATCATCGTAACCTTTATATACATTAGAATGTAATATTACCCATTTCTCTCCAACCCTCACTTGCCATTCTTATGAATGGGTTTAATATAGTCTCTGTTGATTTCTTGTATAGCCTTGAGGGAAGATTCTATCTTACCTTCGGACCATTTGGAATGGTCATAGCATAATGACGTTGTGAAAGATGTAAGCTCTGAATGAATTTGTATAAGCTTTACATCAATATTATTTCAGCAAAAATATGATTTTATTTTATTGTGTCTCTCCCAAGTTTTCTGTGACTTTTGGCGTTTCCTTTAGAGGCTCTCCTCAGAATCCAGAGGGCTGATTGGAAACGGAGCTAAAAAAAGACATCGTGGTTGCCTCAAGAAGTTTACCCGCATATTTTTGTCGCGAAAGCCGTGAGTATTTCATGTTAAATCTGGTTTTCATGCATGCATGCAAATTTCACGCCGCAGAATATTATACCAAAAATGTGAAAATTCACCGTAATATATTATATCTATTGCGTAACGCTGTATTCACTACTTTTATTACGACTTACAAATACACTTTAATTAGAAATATGAAGAAGCAATAAAAATAAGTACATAGTTTCATACTAGTCCCGTTATGTCCTTGGGTATTGTCAGTAGGTATTTACCATCTCTTTTCTTTGTTTTATTCAAATCTCTACAAATTATTATGCTATCTTGGCACATAATTTTTGTTCTCTTATTAAATATTATTTTAATTTTTTCCTCAAATTTTCTCATATTTTACATTCTCATATCTCATGCGATATAGCATTCAATTCCTTTGGAACAATAGCCTCAAACTTACAATTATCCGGCTTCGTACACTGCAATGGTGCTTCATAATCTTTTTTTTCTCGAAGGATCTTATTCTTTTTTTTCAATACTCTGGACTAGGTAGATAAATTTTACTCAAGGACTAATATTAAAGCATATTAAATTGTGTGTAATACCATTTAATAACACTATATCAAAATTACATGAAACAATGAAGCGATGGAGGAAGTTGACTTTTTTTCCGAACTTCTACCCTTTTTTCTTCACATTCTTTTCTAAAATGGTGGGTGTCGAACGGAGAACGTACCGTAAATGCAGGACATGGAAACTTGATCTTTGGCTGAAATATAAAGAGTGGGTTCAAACCCATCTATCTCCCTGTCAAATAAATTTCAAGACAAAATGTCCTGCCGTAAGTTAAACAAAGTCAAAATCACACTTCATTCCAAAATTGGATCGGATTCTTTAGATATGGGGCGCGGCGCAAAACTGAGAGAGCAACGTATGGAAGAATGAAATAAACGAAGTCACTTGTATCTTTCCCTTAAAAAAAATTCTATCGAGACTCGCTTGAACAAACTTGGATTTCATCATGCCTCGTGGAACCCTTAGATGATTTCAAAAAGTGCCGAAACTCGTCGCGATGCTAAAAGTTCCCGGTGGACAGCACAAAGTAATACGGTTTATTTCATCCTGAGACAGGAGAAAAAAATGTAAGAGAGACAAAAAAGGTTGGGGGTAAAAGATGGCAAGAATTATGGGAGAGGACATCTGTCAGGAGGGAAAGAAAGTGGTCCAGAGGAAAGAAGGGCCCTCACACCTTGATGGGGAGAGGGGAGGAAAGAAAAGAAACATTGAAGGAGGATTTTTGGACGGTTTTTGCTCAGTGGATTGAGTAGGTGAGTTGTCATGGGAATCTTGGAGGAAAAAACGGGAGGGTAGGTTGCCCGATGAGAATTGGGAGGGGAAGGTAGACAGGAGAAAGGGGTTTTACCCACACTCCCTAGTCCCTTCCCCTACTCTACTCATGAAAATAGGGGGAGGAACCATGGTTTAAGGTGGGGAAACGGGAGGTAAGATTGCCCAATGAGAATTGAGAGGGCAGAAGAAAGGAGGTGAAATGGGAGATAAGATTGCCCGATTTCGTGCAACCAGTGATACTTGCTAAATGCTATTTACTATAAAACTTCCTTAACTTATCAAACAGAGAGGCGACTATCAGAAAAAATTCATAGTCAAAACTATGAATTCGAAAGGAATTCAAGAATCCCGAGAGGGATTACGTAGTTGTCCAAATAGAAAGAAAATGACACTTTCGTCTTTGCCTGGGATTGTGGAAACGTTCGTATCGTGAGGAAATTAACTATCTGGCAGTGATCATAACAGTAAAGAATAATCGCAAATATGAATTTTTATGAGCCGACCCATTCTTTTCTGATATTCCACTGCACTAAAAATCCTGTAAACCCTGGGTACTGTATTTAAGCGATTTAATAAGAAATACCTTTAAATATATCGGAAAAAATCTGCGAGTAAACGCGTTCGCACATTCGAAAAGAATTTTTCGTTCCTTGCTGTCCCTCCAATCTCTATCCTTGAAAACCGTGGGTTAAAGTAGGTGGTGGGAAGGAAGTGCAGCGAGTGGTAGGGGTTGGTCCAGGGGTAAGATTCCCTTGAACGCGAGAGAAAGGAAAAGGGGGGCGGGCGAGAAAGGGAGAGGAAATGAAGGAGGAAAAAAGGAAGGGAATTAAATATTCTCTTCTCTCGGAGAGTGACAGTGTTCGAATTTTGCGGAAAAGAAAAGAGTTGACGAGAGCGGAGGAGCAGATGGAGGGAGTGAATGGAGTTTAAAAAGAAGAGAGAGTGGAGAAAAATTACCGGGACGGGGAGAAGTCCTTCAAGAAAGAGAAATAGAGGTGGGGTGAAGAGTTTCGCCATCCGGTGAGGTGGTAGGATTGCGTCGGAGGAGGTGGGCGTGGCGGGAGGCTCTGTAGCGCATAAGGGATGGGAGAAAGGAAAGAGGTACCCAAGGCAGCGGGATAAGGTGGGAGGCAGTAGCGGATACAGAAAAAACTCGAGGGGGGGGGGGGGCGCAAAAGATGTCTAGAGTAACCTTTACATTTATCCTAATAAAAAATAATCAAGTATCGTGCAGAGTTTCAGGGTTGTTTTACACGGCGCACGGAATTGCGCAGGTTAGAACTGCATTAATTTCTAAAATGGCGTGGATTTGCGCGAATGCACGAACGAAATTAGATTATTTTGCCATCTCACGTCCACGCATTCTCGCATGTGCTCTAGCAATTCACCGCTTCACACGACGCAATTTTGACTGCGCCTTCGTACACACGTCAGATTGTACAAATATGTGCCCCGTGTAAAACGGCCTTAAAAGGGGAATTTCACAGAGCGAGCGTAGCGAGAACAGCTCCCTCAGTCCAGCATGGTATTTACTGTTTCGCAATCTTCTTGATGTGGACGTAGCATACGAGTTCCAAAGCAAATCAAGGAGAATCCCAAAGAGCGTGGATATTTATAATGAAATGAAGTAATTATATAATAAATATATTAATAATATATATATTAATAAATTAATGAATATATAAAGGACGTGCCCCGTGTAAAACGGCCTTAAGAAAATTTTAGTTAAATTTATTGCTCACGTATACAAGACGATGCCATCTTATAATATAAAAAAAGTTATAATTGTGGTTCTGCAATGTTTGGCAATACGGGAGGGCTCGCAAGGGGGGAGGGCGCTCCCTGCGCCCCCCATCTGTATCCGCCACTGGTGGGAGGAGGGTTGGATGAAGAGGAGGAGACTGTCTTGAGTTGAATATCCGGACGAAGGAGACGACGCGTCTTTTGAATGATAGTCGACAAATCCGAGCCATGTTGGGTTGCTCGGCGAGGGATTGAGTTGACAGGAGGCATTTTGAGGGTGGTAGCGGAATGGGGGAAGAAGAAGAAGGCGTGCCACGCGTTGTATTAAGAGGGGGCCTTGCGAAAGTGCGAGGATACGGATTTATATGACAGTCCCGAGTAGTTATAATGGAAAGACGCATCCAATTGAGATTAGGAATCAGTCAGAGTGACCTGCGCGCCGTGTAACTCATGCAATAGGATGATAATGTGACAGCTTCCGCCTCCTCTAGCGCAGTAATTTTGACTCTCGAACGTGGCTCGGTTCGTTTCTGCAGAATATCTCCAAGACACAATGCATAATGTGAATATCACGCTGAAATGAAAATAATGGAGACGAATGTTATGTAGGGCAGCAAATTGGCTGAAAATTAATTTTCCAGCAAGATGATGTCCTTCGCTATAAACCAGGCCATAGATTTGCTTGAAAGATGAGGATAGAGCTTATCTTGGACATTTTATTTTGCGTCCGAGAATCATAAATTCAAGAGAGGTGCGTTACTTTCTTATCCTACGGTATTTGTACGTTTTTACGAGGTTTTGGCTTTTGGATTTAGCAAATGGTGTGCAGTGTTTAGGATGGAGAAGAAAGTTGACTTGAAATAGCATTTTCCATGAGTAGGGTCAGTCTTAACATAAAGCTAAAGTATAGATTAGTTTGAAAGATCAGCATGGAGATTATCCAGGAAATTATCATTAATGCATACATTTCTAGGCTCTCATGGCCAAAGCTTTGGCAGTTTTGAAATCGCTCAGTGAGGATGTCGTATGTGGTTTGGTAGTGAGATAAACCTGGATTTGAATCTAGATTATAAGCTTAAAGCCATTCATTGCAAGCCAAATTTCAAAATTTATCATTCAGTCCTTTAATTCGGTAATATGAAAACGCAGTAGATTGGAACAGTGGTGTTGAAGATGTTGATTTCATTTGATCGATTGTTTGGGTTACAATTTCTTTGTACCCTTTTTCCGAACTGTTGGCGGATGGGCGGTAGAGAGATAGTAGCCAATTAGGAGCGCTGCCCCTTCCACCCCACCGTTCCCCTCCATCCCATCCATACAGGCGACCAGCGTTGTCAGTCCGTGGAAATAACCCCATGTGAGGCAGTACGAGCGCGATCTCCACAGATTAAGTTTGGCAACACTGCGAGCTGGAGAGCGATGTTCAATGTACGAAAGTCGGAGTGAGACTACGGCTTCCAACAAACTTTCACCTGCCACTCTTCTGTGATTGGCTAGAATAGTGGATGGGCCTCGGGCGCGTTCAAGTTCACCCACCATCAGTTGGGAAAAAGGGTGTAGTATATTGTAAAGGGAGGAAATTATAGCTATGCACAACAGCATTTAATTTTTTATTGCATTCTTGTTGTCCATATAGAAGATTTAGATGCAATGCAGTAGAAGCAGGCTCGTAGCCACAAATTTGCTTCGGGTAAAGCTTGGATGTTACGCAGGTTGCCTATTCCATTGTATTCCTATATTTTGTTGTCAATTTGCACGTATCGGAATATCATACGTTTTTTTAAATCACCTATTTATATCGAATGCATAATACTAGAAGTTAAATTCATCGCTGGTTATTGGCAGACATTATGAAATGTAACAACAGCCAAAAATGGATTATGCTATGCTCGGAGGATAGTTGCACCTGGTCTATTGGTCTCCTCGTGGGAAGTCGCCGCAAAGGAGAACATTTTGGTGGGCACTGAAGTATTCAAAGCCACCTTCCCCTGGCTACGTGCCTGAGTATGAGATTAGCTATTTATGTTCGTCAATTTTAATGTGATAAGGAAGCGTAGAATTTTTCCATCAGAATGCGACCATAGTAGGAGAACTCAATCGAAGGTATTCAAGGTTTGTGCAATAAAAATTTCTTTCTAGGTCTCCATGGAATTCCCTAACATACATTGTGCAAGAATCTAAACATGTGAGTTGTGCTGTTAGCATTCACCGTTTTCAATAATGTAACAGATCAAATGATGCCATCTTTTACCTAGGTACATCTTTGCGAAGTACTGACTCTCTGATGGAAAGTAGACCGGTCATTAAAATATTTGAAAACTTTTCGTCAAATAAAATTTTCCAATCAGAAAACGATGTGGCGTGACCATTTGAAAAAATAAATCTTTTGAATTTATTATTCGAGATAAAGAAATAAAAAGCCCATATCTACGTGAGATATTCTTCTCGGGATCGATAACATTCTTTAAAAATGGAGGCATCTGCGTAAATATCGGACCATTTCAAGCAACTGGCGTGTTTCATTGAAATTTTTTCTCGGCTGCAAAACCACACATTTTCTCCCTGATACGCAATTTTTTTTTAGATTCCTTCGCCGTAATTCACCGTCAACCAGTTCAAGAATGTATGACTCAACTCTTGCTGAGCAGGCAGGTTGATTGAGGTATCTGGCGTTCACCTGGCTTGGTTCACCCCTGCCTTAATGCCAGTGAGTGCCTTCCTGCGGGGGATTTGTAAAAGAAATTTATTGGCATGCAGGCGTACTCTCCGTGGATTTACGAGTCCCATAAACCTGGTTACCGGCTCTACCGAAGCAGAATCTTCATTGACTGTGTTTTAAGGACTGGGTTAAAACTTAAACAAGTTTTGCAAGAATTACTTCATCATACAGTGCTATCCTATCCCTTATCTCGTATGTTACATGTAAATGTGTCTTGTTTGTAGTTTCAAATATTTAACATTCATTCTTATCATTATTTTCGGGTTATTAGAAAGCTGTTGGTGATAAATTTAGTCTTTAATTAATGTAAGTTAGTTATAACGGTGGGAAATGATTTACTCCACTAAAGCATGAAATATGTCGCAAACTTAACCTTTGTGTGATTGATACTTCCTTATAGCGCACAAAATAGCTACTGTATTTGATATTGCCAAAATACATTGGTTGACAGCCGTGAGAATAAGGTTTGTGTTTAGTGAATGATTCATGTCCCTGTTTACTTTATTAGTAAATATATTTCTCTTATAGTTTAACTCGAGCAACTTTTTCTTAATTATGTCATCCTAAGTGGATTCTGAGACTCCTGTTCCTAATAATTTCGGTGACATTAAGTGAATCATTAAGTGTCCCTCTAATCTTTAATCTGATGGAAATTTAATGAGACAGCACTCCGCCCGAAGACTTCAATTTTTTCAGTTTCAAAAGGACTTAATCAAGACATCCTCTTATCCTACGACTTGTCGTGAAGGAAGCAAAGGCTACATACATTTATCCGTTCGTTGAGCAAAGGGGCATTGCGTCTGCAAAGAATGACACGTTTCCGGCGATGTTTGGAGTTAAAATATTGTTCCTTTCGTGACTATTGTAGTACCCACAGGGTCATTTTTCCTGTTGAAAGAGATACATTTTGCATCTAATAATTGAAATTTTTTGCATTGTAAACCTTTGAATTTGCATTTTATGTCAGTTCAGTCATATTTATAGCTTATTTTAATTATTACCGAATTCTATTCATTGCTAGCCTTTCGATTTATGTAAATGAATTTTAATTGTTGAGCTGTTTACGTGGCTACTGATGCATATTTGCATATAATTATGGTATAAATCAGTCCTTCCTAAGATTATGAGCAATGAACAGCCGAAGAATACTCAAGAGAAAGAATAAAGAGCAGGAATATACAAGCAAACCTCTAATCGCTAATGAGAATTTCTGAAGTTAGAGATGTGAAGTGGACTAGACTCTCGAGGGGCTCTAATTAATATTGTGAAGATCAAAATTGCCTGAGCTAGTTAGGAGCTTAAAGGGAGAACCTTCATCAGTTCGACAATTTATTTGGCGAAGAGTTAAGTTTGCAGGCGTTATGCTGGTTTCGTCCTGAGCCGATCGCAGCCTGAAGCGACGCCACAACCAAACAGGATGAGTTAAGGCCGTTGTTGGTCTCCGTAACAACGCAGTACGTGCCCAGGGATCAGTGATTCCCTATTTGGACCCTTAACGAGGTTCGCCTCCAATTACGTAGTCAGGAGGGGATCCTTTCCCTGGAAAACGCATGTTACCTGTGTGGGAAGAGATTCGATCTTGTATCGGATTGCTTGCTGCCCTACACAAGTTAGGTCGATAGCGTCAGTGATAGTGGATTTGTTCGTTTGGCATATCTTCGTAGAATATTTTAAGGAAACAATGTTAAAGGCTGAGAAACACCCGCGGTACATTCGGCTAAATGTGTGCTGGTTTACTCTACCAGTTTCAGCACTTGTCTGCCATTCTCTCCACAAGCAAGTGACTAACAAACCCTTGGTCCCTTGTTGGCAGCTGGTCCCCGCATCAATTTTAGGAACGGCTGATTTTCCCTCTCCTCATCAATGCTAAAAGGTATCTATTAGCATTGACGAGATCTCGAGAATAGGAGAGTGACGTTGGCCATTGTTACAATTGAAGCGGGGTAATCAAAAAATAACTCTTTTGCTTGTGGACACCACCCGCGAAGCTCTGACTAGCTTTGAGCGCTTTAATACATATATCGAATACCACGATTTACTACTCAAATATTGAGATTTTCTCGCTCGGGATTAACGCTAAGGGTTCAAACGTAACCACTTTGCAATATTAATATTCCTCATGTACATTTCTTGAAAGAGCTAGTGTTCTTCTAATAATACCTCCACCAGTATCATGAATCGAAGCCAGATCATTATAAAGGGGAATCAAGCAATTAATATTGCAAAAAACTTGGCTAAGAGAATATAATGAATTAATTTCGTGGCTTTCTTAAAAAATTGAACTTTAGTATGATTAACAGTAACATGAGTGATTGTTTTTTGATTTTATTTGGATGATCTTCACTCGTTTTAAGTTTAGTTTTTTGAATTGCCGGTGGTGAAACCATATCATAGATTTATGTGATAGTTTAGAACTAATTAACTTATTGAATGATGTATATTATCAGGGATTTCCAAACATGATGAAATATACCGCGGGCACACCTTAATTTCATAAAGGAGTATCTCTCTTAAATGTTACTTCCCTCTTTCAGAGAAATATTAGTTTTTTTCCTCTCGCTTGATATTGATTTTCTGAATGTATCCGTGTGATTTGCTGTCATTCACAAGAGCTACGATGAGGAATGAGAAAAATGCCCTTTTACATAACCCTGTCTCTCTCCACGGCTTTCCCGAAGCAAAGTAAATTGAATCCCCTATCTCCCTTCCATTATCTACAAAATTAGTCATTGGAAAGTTAGGTACAGAAGCTAATTATTAAGGTCGTTGGTATCGTTAAGACACAATATGAGTTGTCTGCTTTTGAGGAGAATCAACGCCAGTGTTTGCAAATCTAAGCAAAACGCGTCCAAATAATCTTCGATTGACGACTTAAATTGACGGATAGTGTTTAGTACATGAAGTCGTATTCATGCAAGTATTTATCGTGATTTTTTAAAATTATTATTTATATATTAATATATGATTGAGCAATTTTGATTTAAATTCAGAATCTTTCAGCATTCAGATGTGTGATTCATTTCGCTGATGGTAACAAACTGTTGAAAATTAATTATAAATAACGATTTTATTTATTTTGTATTAGGCTTTTCCTAAGCTGAATCACATTTAACTCTTTAGTAAAAGTAAATATTCCGTAAAATATGTATCACGAAGCAGCCTGAAAAATTTTCTGACCGCTGAGGTATCTAAATGATTCAAGACAGGAAATAACAGTTTAAAAATTGATTGGAAACCCTAACCTTTTCCCCTTAATAATGCTTTTGTCAGCATTTAACCGCGTAAATAGGACGTATTGGCAGGAAAAGAACATCTTTATCTTCCTACCGCCGGTGTAAGTTACATTGCCTGACGTTTGTACTGAACTGGATCACACTTTATCTCCTACGATAGTAAATATTCTGTAAAATATATCAAGCAAATCCGCCTGGAAAACTTTTTAAACACTGAACATTCTGGAAGATTCAGGAAATTATATTGTAAAAATTGAGTGGAAACACTGAAATTTTGTCACTTTGTTAGCATTTGACTGGATAAATAGGTAGGGAAAGAATATCTTTTTCTTTCTACCTTTTTTGTAAGCTATTTTTTCCTGTATGTGCATTGAACTGCATCATTTTTCTTTCTGTGATAGTAATCATTTCGTAAAATTCGTATTGCATAGCAGTCTGGAGAATTTTCTAACCACCGAGAAAGGAGAAAGATTCAGGAAATTATTCTTTAAAATTTGTAGAGAAACCTTGAAATTTTCTCATTAGTAAATTTTAAATAAATAATTGGAATTTTCTACGATTATAGCATGGGATTACAAGCTATAATCGTGGAAAATCTAAGTATTTATTTCAATACTTTAAATTCC
This sequence comes from Ischnura elegans, assembly GCF_921293095.1. Taxonomy (NCBI): domain Eukaryota; kingdom Metazoa; phylum Arthropoda; class Insecta; order Odonata; family Coenagrionidae; genus Ischnura; species Ischnura elegans. Next base: position 101,728,707 of record NC_060248.1, on the reverse strand, counting down.
ACTCCATCAAGCTTGACTTTTCGGGTTTTACCTTTAATAATACTTGGTTAGCATATGTCCGTGTAAATAGGACAAATTGATGGGGAAAGAATATCTTCCTGCCGCTGAGTACCTGCCTACTTTGTCCTTAGAAGATGGGAATGGGTGCGGAAGTCGGATGCCTTTTTTTGGAGAGTCGTACCTAGAATTCGTGGGAGAGAGAGAGAGGGCGAGAGAATGCATCCAGTAGTCTGCGGTCCAGAGTTTCGAACACTTCGTTGGAGATTTCCGACGGGGAACTTCTCCGTGCCGAAAATTGCATTTCGTGAGCGGATGGAGCCAAGTTCCAGTCTCCCCTGCTTGGTCATTCTCCGACATTAAGGACCTCGCCACACCTCGGACTCTCACCTTACGGTGAAAGTTACGACGGAGAATCCCGCAGCCTCTCATACGGAAACACAAAGGTGCGATGGAGAGTGGCAACATTTAATTAAACGTCTCGGTGAAAGAGAGAGAGAGAGAGAAAGAGAGTCTTCTGTGGATGCAAACGACGTGGGAAAATTGAAGAGAATGGGGCAGAGTGGTCAAAATGACTGATAATTTGACTGACTGAATTGTCCAATTCTTAGCGGATAGAAAACGGATGGGTGGATCTCTATGGTTAAAAAAAATAGCAATTTTTCTGACTAAATGTCCATTTGAGGATGCCTCCTCCACATAAATTAAGCCTTATGCACAAAAACCTACCTTAACTTGGTGCAACTGTGGGTTTGATATCTAAGAGAGGACTGTGGATATGATACCATTCACAATTGCGTAATTCGATAAAATATAGCCATTCGTTCAGAAAATCTAAAATACCTATACCTTGAAATTTACTTGTAGCAATAGGGATAGTTTAGTTTACTGAGAGCCATAAAAGTTTCTTAAATGGCTAGAATAAATGTCACTTATTAAAAACAAGCGGTTTACGCTGTGATTGTGATTTATTGATTTCATTCATAATGAATCACGTTACGCCAAGTTAACTTCTTCTGAACTAGTGTTGGAGTGCAGAAGCCATGAATTTCATTGTTTTGTTATGTAATGCTATATTAGTGGAAGGAGTCAATGATATAACCTTTTTGGTGTTGTTAGTGGACAACCTATTCCGAGAAGTTCCGAGGAAAAATTCAGTCGTCAAATCCAACCTTTATTTACCAAAACCATTTATGTTTCGATACTAATTAATACCAAAACCAATAATTCGAGATTGAATCTAGTCGAATTACCTCAAATTCATTTTCTTTTCATTAAATTCTCTCGCTTTGCCAACCACCATACCAAATAGATCTTAGTCTGGCAAAAAACTAACAGCTCTTGAGAAATAGAAAATTCTCAAGACTTCGTTGCAAGCAGCATTTACTTTCCATGATACGATCTTCGCTTATCGTGAACGTTTTTTCATGACTGCAGTATATGTTTTTCCGTGTACTTTTAAAATCATAGCACTTATTTTTATTCTTTTAGAGTTTTTTTTTGATAGAGCTGCATATTCATTTTTGTGGCACAAACAGGTCAAGGTCCATAATTACCTACGGAATAAAATAAGGTGCTTAGATAATTGTGGTTCATTATCTTCAGAGCAAGTGTCGATTAATTTAGCTAGCCCAGGTGCGACTTTGTGGATAACTCGTGTATTCGAATTTTGTGTCGTGGAACTTCGTAATATTTGAAGAGTTAGTGGATACCTGGAATTTATTTTCACCCAGATCACGTGCTTATCTCAAATACGTCATATCATCATTTTCATCTCATGATTGCCTTTTCGTGACGATGTTAATGCGAGAACGGAGAACAGGGACGAGATAAGTGGTGGGGGAGAGATAAGAATGGAAATGAATTCGAAACTAGTGTCGAGATTAAAAGATTAGGGCTAAATCTGAGGATTCTTGACCGTGTACGAGACGTTTCCAGCTTAACACTATAACCGCTGAACTTTCCAACCCCACCAAAACCGCGGCATGGGACTTTTTTGTCCCATTGACGAAATACGTTGATCCTGTCATGTTTAAGTTTAATTGACGGTTATTTTGTGGTTTGTGTGAACAAAACACGTGTTTAGGTAATGTTTAAAACGTTTTATTAAGTATAAATAGGAATACAGTAAACTTATTTTGAAGCGTGTTGGTTGCAAGCTCAGGCCTGCAGACGCGCGGGCAGAGGTGACGCGGCCGGCGCAGTGCACAGAGCTTCTAACTGGCAGAATAACGGTATCTGTGCATCAATCCTCTTCGTAATAAACTGTTATTATGCTAAATACAAAATAATTGTACAAAAAAACTGAAATTGTATGTTTTCCCCATATGGGACAAAAAAGTCCCATCCCGCGGTTCTAGGTAAATCGTCGTTTTTCTCGCGAACCAAGCATTGTACAAAATTTTCACCATAACCATTTGTAAGAGCATAAAAAGTGAGTAAATGTCAGTAAATTTCAAAGGGATCAAACCACTAGTACATGAATGGCAAACATTTGCATTGGGCGATTGGCCAAAAAAGTCCCGTCCGCGGTTCTAGTGTTAATCGCAGCACCCTCGTGGCTATTTTTCGTGGGACTTTGGTGAGTCCGCATCCAGTAGGAATGGGCTGAAAGGCATGGATAGGAAACTCCGTATTTTTTTAGGTCTTAGAATATATAACAGCAGAGCCCTAGACAGACGGGCCCCAGAGAATAGGAACATCCAAGCACAGTCGTCCAACCCATCCATCATTGATACGGGTTCACCCAAATCCCTTTCCTTTTTTTCCTACTGTAGTTCAAGCTTATAATACATAGTGGTGTGAGCATGAAAGTTTCGTGACTCATAAAATAATATATTTAATATATAAAAATATATTTATTATATAAAATAATATATTTATTATATAAAATATTCTGGAAAATAAAAGCGGTCGCGATTACAGAAGGACCCTGATTTGAATACAGAGCATTCAGACCCAATTTCTAGACTATTATGCGTTATGCATTAATTCCTATTTGATAGAAATTGAGTTGGATCACCTCTAAAACAACAAAATGTGAAAAAAGTGTTGCTTAGTGATAGAAGGTGTAGAATCCGGCACAATGAAAAACTCCTTGAAACAGTCTATTGATAAAATAATTGAGCATCAACATTAGCTTCTATCAGAAAATTATTATGGCACGAAAGTTATCAGTTATTTGAATCTAGGACATAGTAACAGTATTTTCAGAGAAATATTGGTACTCTTCCAATTCGAGAATGTACTTCAGATGGACGCTGACAGCAAAAATTCGATGACGGCGGGTGCAATTTTTAAAGTGTTCGGAGGGCGCCCTCGTCCACGCTGACGGTCTCTACGACGCGAATTAGTCACTAACGATAAAAAATTGAGTTCTATGGATTACAATGTACAAAACTAATATCAAATATTCAGTAATTATTAAGGTAGGTGTTAAATGAGAATATTCTGGAAGATACATGTCTTGTTTTCAGCTCAAACGGCGGGACGATCGGTGTCGTCGGCTCCTACCTATTTGAATGCTCCTATTTCTGCTCACAAGGCCTGAAAAAATAGGTGCTGTTTTATCGGCGTAGGAGATCGTGTAGGAGAAACGAAACGGTGAGCAGTAAACTACCTAAAAAACCTGGCGAAAAGTCCGTGGTATAAAATTTTTGAGAAGCTCAAAATTATTCCTGCTAGATTGCTCGATAGATGAAGAAATTAAAAAATAAAATCTGATAATATTTTTAGTAAATGGATAAAAACTAGAGAATATTTTCGGCCATGATTTGGGGCCAAACACTCCACTGTGCGACGGCAAGCGAGCCGAGAGAAGAAAGGTTAGCTCGGGGAAGGTTGTGATAGATCTCGCCCGCAACACACCTCTGGCGACATCGGTGTCAGTTAAGGGAAATAAAAACAAAAATGAGATAAAAAGCCCGCGTAAAGGAAGGCGTCACAGGAGGAGCGAGAGAGCGGTTGAAGAGAGAGAAAGAGAGAGAGGGGGAGGTCGTAGGAAGGGGGTGAGAAGTTGGGTGTTGGATATCGTGTTTGGAGGAGGTGGAGAAGAATTTTTCGGGGAGAGGTTGGCGCGTGGAGTGTTGTGTGGAGGTGCTGCCGGGGGTGGAGGGAGGGCTTTTGGAGTAGGGAGGGAGGGAGAGAGTGACTGTCAAATGATAGTGAGAGTGAGGGGTAAGGGACGGATGAAGGGGGTTGGTTATTCGTGGATGATGGAGCCCTTGCGAAGGAGCAAGAGGGGGTGGGTGTATGGGGGCTGTTCAGAGAAGGGCGGGCGGTCCTCTAACTGGGGGTGGGTCGAGAGGAGGGAGAAAAGGGGCCTCTTGCCTCCGAGCTTTTTGACACCCTCAGGGTTTGCGTGGTCCTTACATTTTTACCTCTCTACCCATCATCCCTCCTCAACCCAGATTCATCCCCTCTCCCTGTCCTCCCCATCTCCCCTCTTTGTATTTTTCATTTCAAGAGCAGCGTTTTAATTAAGAAATTTTCATCGCGATGGTAGATTGCCGCACTGTGAAAAGATTAATGGGGTTTAAAAACTGAATTCCCCACCACTCCTGTTTTAGGCTATTAGTGGAAGGAAAGATGGTGGGTTCCCTGTCCACGCCTTCCACACTTCTTGGGCGTGTGTTGCGATGCTGCTACGTTTCCTCAGAGCCTATTGGACCACGCCCTACCTGCCATTTTTTTCGGGGATGAATAAGCTTTATAGCTGTTGTTGTTCGCGGGGTTTGTAATGCGTCGCAATGGAGTCTCTCTCTTCAATGATGGGAGAAGCTGGATTGTGATGGTGTTGTGATTTCATACTGACGGCGAGCGCTTCGGATTTCGGGGACTTAATTGATGTTTTATGTCCCCGTATCATGAGGAGGACAAAGTGATGTACAGCGGAAAGTTAATCCTGTCGCTTTTTTTCCGCGAGAATAAAAAAAATATTCCGAAATTAAGGTGGCGACAAATGCAAATCTCCTAAAGAATCCTCGACGTTTTATCAACGTCAATTAGTTCTCCCTTTTGATAGTGAAGTTCCCCTTCGAAAAGCTGGCCACCCCATCTCACGTCTGGCTTACAGATGCGACATATTTTTCTTTTAACATCGCACACAACTCATTCGGTTCTCATGTTTAAAGCATAATGTATGCATCTGGGTAAGGAGAAAGAGTCCAAAGCAAGCGACAAATCTGAGTTTATGGTGATTTTTTTTTTTCAATGGCCCCGCCTTTGTAAGCCCATTTAATTCGCAATTCATCTTATAAAAGTGGTCCCAGATGTTTGGAATCCCTTGCCGTATATTTTGGGGCGAAAATAAAACGCGGAATTCTGTGGAGCAGGATGATTGAAATGCGTGGAATTTAGTGAAAAGCATCGCTCAATTTTCCACTGCTCGAAACTACTTTCAAAAGCTGTGTGGGGAATATGAAATTACGAAATTGGTGATGGAAAGTTGCTATTTACCAGGATAATATTCGAAGATTTTCATTTTGTTGGTCAATTGTTCGAGAGTTAACATTTTTAAAAGGGATAGTAAGTGATTTTTTAAAGGTTTCCTGCGTTAAGTTAGCTTTCGTAGAGAAAATTCCTCCCCAATTAGACACCAGGAAAAAGTATTTTCTATGCTTTTGCTTCTCTATTTTGATATTTTGAGCGATGGAAAGTTTTTCTCCACTTCCACCTACATATTTCTTAGAAGAATTTGCGGAAATATGGGAACTTAGTAAGGAGGACGAGAGAAGACTGGAGGCTTTTGAGATAAGAGAGAAGAATGGAGAATGCAAAGTGGACGGAAAAGAAGAAGAACAAAGAAGTGCTGGACATGGTGGGTGAGGAGAAGCAACTTCTTGATGAGATACGGAGGATAAAGAAGGTATGGATGGAACGGATACTTAACAGGGAGGTGTTGAAAACAGTGTTAGAGGGTAGAATGTTGGGTGAACGAGGAAGAGGTAGGAAGAGGATAGGATTGTTAGATAGAGTGAAAGGGAGTAGGGGAATCATGTATCAAAGGGAAAAGTCCATGAAGGATGGGTAGACAGCCATAACACTTCTTAAATATTCATGGAAACTTACCTTAATCGGTAGAATGCTTTAATGATAATTATCAGGTATTAGTTTAATAAAGTATATACTTGTAAGGCGTAAGTATTTTTCAGTAATTGACCTTGTTCATTATGCGTACTACACGAGAACCTAACGCACTGTATTTAATAATGATAAATATAGTCTCTATTAGGCTATTATGCATTGGTATGGGAAAAGAATGATGCAGTTTTTGAAATGGTTTAAGTGAAAACTTTATTAGCTACAATTAATGTTCTTATGTTTCACATTTTTCGTCTCAAACAGCTTTTTTACATTGTATTACTGAAACCGCACCATTCCTCTTTGGCTGTCATATTTCGTGGCTTGGGAATTATCACATCACTGTGCCAATAGTCCCTGCATTTCTCCTCTTACGGAGAGCGCATTGTAACGTCCGACTTCAAGGTCGAAAAGAAATTAAACCAGATTTAATGAGTGGAATATATAAAGAGGGGAAATCAAGCTTTCGAGTTCCTCTCCCCCCCCTCTCTCTCTCTCTGTATAAACCTCTCTCCATATCCGGAATGCACGGCGCACCGGAAATGAGAAGAGTGGAGCTTTACGCCTTTCCAAGTCTCCTTCGGCTCGCGGGCGCTGGAATTCGTGGCGCGGGGGCGGTGTGGCAGAAGGGTTAACTTCGTTTGCGCCGAAATAACGCTCTTGTTCCACGATAAACGCGGCGGATACCCCAAAAAAAAGTCGAAATGACGAGAGTTCAGTGAAGCCCGTAGGCCGAATTTTCATTCGGGAGAACACCGCGGTCTTGGGGCTCGGCAGCTGCTGCTGCTAGCAGGAAATCCATACTCTGTGGCATTTCCAAGTGTCGCGGGCGCTTTTTCTTTCGTCCTGCCGGCTGGAATTATGGAGCGAGATCAATGCCTCCCTTTCCCTAAGTCTAGGTGGGAATTATGCCCGTTCTGTTCGTTATGAATAGTATAGCCCTCGAGGGCCACTCTAGAAAATACTCACGGGTTTGAATTTCGAATCATAATGGAACAAACGCTTAAGAGGACGTATCGAGTCCGCTCTACCGGCCATTTTTGGCGGAATATTACATTTATTTAAACTTACGCTTTCATCGTGGGATTTTCAGAGTGTTAATAGAAGATCCATGTCAACTTTTGCCTTTAATTTCTACGAAATAATTTTAACTCGGCAAATGTTCAAAAGAGTCTGACTATACTCATATGTACCTACGGCAACTTTATCATCAGCCGAATAGCTCTTTGGTTCCTGCTATCTTTCCCGAACCGGTACGTGGCTTATAGTTACGCATTTTTAGTCATTGAAAATATCATTTTTTCTATCTTTCGGATTTCAATGGAAAATAATACTTAAGAAGACGCATAACGTCCGCTCTACCCGACATTTTTGACAACGTATTACTTTTTTTAAACTTACGGTTTAATATTGGAATTTTATGGGTGTTTATAGAAGACCCCAGTTAAAATGTGCCTTTATTATCAAGAAAATAATTTTACCTCGGTAAAATTGAGAGTAGCCTTCAAATAAAACTGTATCCAATTGAATATACCTTTTTTCTACCGAAGGAAAATGAGGTGGTTACCATGTGTGCTTGTAATATATATCTGTTAATTATGCAAAGCAAATGCATTGATATCCGATTTGTGATTTTAGCCCGGTTACAAATCAGTATATAAAAGTAAAGTATAATTAAGTATATACAGGTATAAGTGTATAGTATTCAGGTTATAGTAAGTAAGTTGACAATAGAACAAAGTGAACAACATAGCAGTCTAAAAAGTTTTTATTTAGTATATCGTACGTCCACCTTGGGATTATGACAGATAATATTATTATGGCGTACTTTCTAAAAATTGTCTTGAGCAGGAGCCAGTATAAGAATTTATCCTCGCTCAAAATTAAGATCTCCCGATGTTATGCATGCCAGTATTAATTTTTCACCCTCGAAAAATGTGACGGTTCATCGCTTTTTATACTTCGTATCAACCTATGAAATTACTGCTTCGGCTTGATGAGTTTCTTCACGAGCATCAAATCAAAATAAATGAATTACCAAAGGCAATAGTCATTTTCGTTAAAGTAAGTACGTGCGGTCTGTTGTGTGCGCTATTTCGGCCCTCCTTCCACGTTTGCACGCTTTTTAAAGATGGCTTATTTTCTAACAGAAATCAAACCTTCATGACTGGTCTACAAATCGAGAGAGAAAGATTTCTTCCTTTCAAGTGGATCAAAATCGTTATAGAAAGCAGGCTAACGAATGCCTCTCATGGAATAATGTCGACTTTGGATGAATACAATGACTTAACTCAAATGGCAGGAGCTACGGGGATTTTTGCGTGCGGTCGAATATATTTTGGAAAAGGCAGACGTCATCATTAAGCGGACTCTGCTGGTTACGTCGGCGATATCCGGAGATAACGGCCGCTTCGTTAATCGGGGATTCAGGGCCGAATTCCCGTTGAATTTTAAACATCCCAGCAGCGGGGAGTGTCATTGACCGGGAATGCGTTAAGCCGCCTGCCGTTCTGCATGCGTGAGAATATTCTGCGGAAAGTTCCCTTGCCACGCGGGCTCTTGCTTACTGGAACAAAGAGGTCTCGGTTCCAGTATTATTTTGCCATATAAATTAGATGGGTTAAGCCTTTTGCTCTGGATCCTCTTCACGGGTGAATATTATCTTCGTCGCTGGTTAATTTTTGCAGATTTTTATCGTTTTTTTTCAAGCATATGCATGGAATATTTACCTTGGAAAACGAAGGTCCTGACTTGCAGAAAATTTCAAATTTCATTTTCCCAGTATTTAAAGTATGCCTTGTTAAAAAATTTGGTTTATATTTCTGTTTGATTTTAATGAAATTTCTGATTAGATTTTTAATATTATCTACATAAAATTAAAATTCACTCTCAATTATCATATAAAAATCAAGTTAAATATCGGTTTCCATGGCTTCTATTTTCAGAATATTAACACTGAAAATGTACTTTGTTTTTATTTTAACGAAAAAATTGGGATCAAGTTGCATATTATAATTTATAGAGATAATACGGCGATAAATGTTTTGCTAATAAATACTTGATCAATAATAGTTCCGGTACATTGAAACAGTTTTTAAAATGCCGTTAATTAAAACGTGCTGTACATTTTCGTAATTATTCATGACAAATAATAACCAACTCCTAAAAATATTTTCGGTTTGTTATAATGAACTGTATCATCTCATTATTTGTAACTTTTCTGCTGTTAAATTTGGTAGAAAACATTCCCTTGTAGTCTTCTTTCATTGCAGTTTCTGCTTCTTTAATTAAATTCTACCAAGAAATTTCACGCCCACTGAACAGTCGGTCGGTAGTTACAGCGTGTCATTAATCTAGCTGTATACTCGTTTGCTTTATTCAATGCAACGAGATAAATTAATTGAAAGATGTTGATCGATTTTAGATGTGATGAGGGGAAAAATATAGCACTTATGTGAATGATGTTAAGTAAGTGGTTTTAAAATCTTTTTCCAATGGCATCAAGCTCGATCTTTCAGTGAAGCCGTCGATCATTTGATCTTGGATATTGAATTTATTTCGATCGAATGATTTCTACCAAATACCTACATGGTGCATTCAAAGCAATATTTATTAGAATCTCAATTCCAGGCATCATTGCGTTTTCCATCACGGTGCGGCTGAGGACACCCTTTCAATTTCAAGGAGAGCTGAAGGGAATGAGATCAGCCTAATAATAATCTTGTTTAATTGACACACACATGAAGCTGCATACATTTCATGTGTTCACATTTTTCAATGGACTAAAATTACTCATTTAAACCTTTTAGTGCGGCGGGCCGATATATCGACTTCTGCCGCTCGGGCGAAAAGTTCGGCGAACCGTTATATCGGCTCTTGCGTATTACATTATTTAATTTGCTATAACTTATTACATTGATGTATTTTATTTCAGAAAGCGTAAAAATATTTTGTCAATATTTACCAGTTTAACCTCAATAATAAAAAAACGCTTATGGATATGCAATAAAATGGCTTTGAATTTTTTTTCGTAGTAGCTACATATTATGAAAATACCCTCCACATTTCTCGCCAGTGCCCCAGGAAAAAAGATAGCACCCAGAGAGTTAATATATACATTTACTCGCGTTTGAATTAGTAAAACTTTGTTGCAATGCGATGGAACACAAGTAATGCATTATTAATTTGTAATTTACTGCTGATAATTCATGAAGTGATTCGGAATTCGTATTATCGTTATTAATAATGTCATGAAGACGCCCGTAATTTTCTTTTCATTTGAATCAGGCTGATAAACTTGTCAAATCAAGGACTTGAGTCTGAAATTTCGTTGGCATCACATCGGTGAGTGATTTATCAAATGGGGGATGCGTATGGTAATCAACTCCCTGACATGATCATCCCATGCCTCTGTGACGCCGCCGCCGTGACTGTCCTGTCCATTTCATCTCGAGCTTTTTACTCAGGCCGAGGCGTAGCGTGCATACGCACCGAATATTAGGAGCAATTAATATGCCCAGCCATGAAATTCTCGCATTTGAGCGGCTCGCCTCCATTAACTATATCATGAAATCTCCATCTCATACTTTTTCCCCTTCCATTCCGATCTCTGATGCAGCCATGCACGCGGCTCAATGTCGGTGACTTTAGAGCGAATGCTTTGGCATCACGAAACAGGAGACACGTTCTTCGTCCGACTTCCACCACTGGTTGTTTGCAGAGGAGACGTGCTAGTGGCGATTAATGTGCATGGAAGCGCAGGCCGAGCAACCTCATCAAGGGTGAACACCATCCGAGTCAACCTTTTCTTACAATCAAGTGCAGCGAGCTTAAGTAAGAGTATGCATGGCATGGAATTTACTTCTGGATAATATGCATGCGTAATCGATCAATATGAGTTGAGTTCACGAAACTAAAAATGAGCTATCGGCCGAGACACAGCTTTATGGGCTGGTATTCTGGTGCACGATTTTATAGACGAAATGTCAGATGCGATTTTATGGCTCAAGTTTTACTATTACGATTTTTTGGAATAGGAGTGCAAGATATGCCTGACCGGAATGATTTGGGAAACGAGTTTGCGGCCAAGAGCGGTAGAATATATTTATAATATGATTATAAACTGGTTAGGAGTTTTGTTAACAGAGTCAGAAGAAAGAAAGGTGGGTAGCGTGGAAGGGGAAAGAAGAAAATAGGATTTTTAGATAGGGATGACAGAGGATGGACCTTATTTTGAATTGAAGAGGGAAGTCCCGGCTGGGAGGGGAGACGGGCTGGTTTGATTGGTAAAATGCTCCATGTAAACATACCTTGAACGGTGTAACACTTAAATTATTGATTTTTATTTTATTTATATGAAGAGGACTCATCATTCCCACTCGGCAGGTCTCTGATCCAGATTTATTCCTCTTTGAAAATTTATGCCACCATCATTAAAATTTTTAATTTTTCACAATTTAATATAGACTCTATTCGACATTTTTTCTGATGTGAAAGTTTGAAAGCTGTACCTCAGTATATGTTTTTCAATTTATAGCGTCAATGTTTTAGCAGCAGACCGATAGTTAACCGGTGTAATCAAAGTGAAAGGTCTAATCTATTCATTGTGAAAATTTCAAGATGTTATGGTTAGTATTAAGCATGTAATTATTCCCAAAAAAATGAAATGCGACGCGTCGGATGGAAGCCATGCGTCGTCATCAATTCAATTGCCATGGAAACCAATTCGGCACTCAATGCACTGCTGTCATGACACGAAAAGGGATATTTAGTCGTCTGAATTTGGGCATTAGACCAGATTGTTCTTAATCTTTCTCACCGATTTGTGGCGTCTTTTATTGATGCAAAGATATCTTTTTTTTATTATTTAGAGTAAAAACATTGTGTCATTGCCAAGTGCAATTTCAGTGCGTTCAGGCCTCCTGCGTAAGTATTTCAGGTACAGCTCTAAATGTCACTGTCTCTACATTGTGTGATTGGTCATCTTCCGTTTAAAAAACAATGGCAAACTGCTTAACATGCTACATAATTACTTGTAATATAAAGCATACAAAACGCTCATCATACCGACATTAGGATAATAAAATATTTGCTCTTAAAAAATTACGCCTTGCCTTTATATGTACCCATGCTAACAAAGATTCTCTACCAACGCCTTTTTTTTAGCTACAAGACCGTAACGTAGGTTTATAAATAGTAGAATGGATTGCTAAAAACCAGGTGAATCTGCTACGCATTCAAATAAGTTCGGTATTTCAGGTAAACTTCTAAACCTATGGAAATTTTTGGAAGATACTAGCTAGAATTTTTGGTAGTACTTATAGCTTCGTATTAATAATTGCATGAGAAAAAATCTATTGGAAATTCCAAAAGTGGATTTTTACCTACGTCAATTTAAATAAATCACATATGAGGTCCCTCCCATACACTATACTCAGTCAGAACGCATTATTTTTTACTGACGTTTTTCTGCCGGGTGCAATTCTGCGGCATTTTTTTCACAGAATCCTGCGGGTTTTCTCTTCTCAGTCAAGGTTTGCTTCTCACAGTTTACATAAGCTTTCTTCTCTCAGTTTTTTATTGCTTTTATTTATTCTTACGCGACCCATCGAACCTTCCCACAGAAATGAACACCGTCCGGTTGCCTTTTCTCCTGTGCTTTTCCCCAAACACTGCCCCTCCTCTCCCATGCCACATCGTCTCGTCTCACTGACCAATTTGTCCTCCTTCGCCCACGACCTATCATTGAGACGCTACCCCATCACGGCCCCTATCGTACCCCTCCCTACACGTGCTCAGGATGTCCACCCTGACCCTCCGCGTGGGCCATTTTTATCATCATCGGCCTCCGCGCGCGGTTTGGGAGGGGTAAAAAAAAGAAATAGTCTCTGGAGCACGTTGTGGTGTTCGTTGGAGACAACTTCGTGGAGGGAGGAAAGAGGTGGGAAAGAGAGGCGAGACCTCTTCGGGTCCGCTGCTGCTAGGACAGAATAATAAAAAAATAAAACAAATAAAAACCAGGGAGGGTTTTACACGGACCACTTACTCAATTTTTAACGCTCGCCACCGCAAGAATTAAAAGAATATTCCCCTCGTTCTTTCTATTTAAAAAAAATATATTTGTGTTCGTCATATTTTTTTACATTCTCTTGCTCTCCGGCGCGCAATGTTTCCCATTGTTTCGGTCGGTAGGCAAGTCTCTCTCTTAGCGGTTGGGTTGGAGGTGGAGAGGGAGGGAGGAGTAGCTGAATATATAATAAATAAGGGAGATAGTGATGAAGAAGAAAGCATCTCTCGGTATGTTTTTGTTTTTCCATCGGCAGAGAGAGGTGAGGTGTGGGAAGGGAAGGGACATAACCAGAAACTCCTCGCGAGAGAGGTAAAGGGTGAAAGAGAGGCGGAAGTTTTTCAGCGCTTCGAAAACATTTGAGGGGAAAAAAAAGGAATGAAGAAATTGTTTAATAAGGTTGTAGGGGATGAGGAGGTGGTCGGGGAAAAAGAGGTTAAGAATCGCTTGCTACACACATTAAATTTCCGGACGTCTCGAGTAGCGTAAATATTTTCAAGTACTGCCCTAAATGTCAATGTCTCAACATTTTGTGATTAAACACCTACCATTTTATAACTATGGTAGACTGCCTAGTCATCTCTCTGGCGATTTGATCGTTGGATTATTCTTCCTCAAAGGATAATCCTTCAAAATCGCTGTCACAGTAATGGCTTCGCTAGCTAGTGGGCCCTTCTCGCTTCTATAGCCTGAAGGTGTTTTTCCCTGTCCCTTACCTTCCAACCCTTTCCCTACCCCAGACGCATCGACGGGCTCCTATCGCGGCGGCGCCTCTTTCCTTTTTCCTTCCTTTCCTCCCCATCCCCGAGTGATCGGGCGTATCTGTTGAATTACTGGGTCCCGGCGCCGGTGCGTTGTATCCTCGAAGGACTCCCCTGAGCCCTCACATCTTGCCTAGTCATCTGTATACTTACATATAATTGAATGCACACAAAGCGCTCACCATACCGAAATAAGGAATAATAAAATATTTACTCTCTTACAAAATTACGTATTGTCTGTGCAAAAATACCCACGCTGACAAAGGTTCTCTACGAATGTCTTTTTTTAGCAACCAGACTAGGGCTTTTCAACCTTTTTTAATGCAAGGTCCAAAAATCGATTTCAAATATTCCGGAGGGCCACAATGCTCCACACCACTTAACCACCATATCAACTGAATTATAGTAAAACATAAAATTTCAATGTGCAATAATCTTTATTGGTTAAAAAGTTCAATCAATCGATACGATTTTTGACATTGTTTATTTTTGACTGTTGTGTAGATATTTGCTTCGCGATGCAATATTTTCTTTAGCCCCTAAGGGCCGCAAGAAATTATCCGGCGGGCCGCATGTGACCTGGGGGCCGCGGGTTAAAGACCCTAGCTCCATACCATATTGTAGGTTTATGAATATTAGGATGGATGGAGAGAGAGCCGTAAAATTTTCAGCCAACCGAAAAATTTCGAGGGAAAACAAAGAAGGGAAGAAATTGTTGAAAAAGATTTTGGGGAGCGAGGAGGTGGATGGGAAAAGAGGTTAAGAATTGATTGCCCCACCTTGCGCTTGCTTTACATATTAAATTCCCGGACGTCACTGGCATCGGATGATGTTGTGTGGACCACGCCACCATTCCGTATTGCTTCAGTTTTCGGTATCCGTACAATTTATGCCATGAATAGTAATCAGCAATTGGATGGGTTCTCGCATTATATAGTTTTTTTATTGTTTTTTTTTTCGTCGAAAACTTGCCCCGCAACCTTGCGGGAGTTTGGAGTATCTGGTTAGCAGCGACGGGAGAGTGCATTTGCATGACACCACACTCTCCTCTGGGTACAAAAAAAGATGTGGAACATCCTCACTCTACCTCTCTGCAGTAGTAGTTATGGACGGCATTAAATGGATGCGCATGCGAGGCGGACGATATTTGTTGACTGCGAAGCGTAGCGTAACAATCGTTCAGAGAGAAATGCGCCTTAGCCTTACTTTTAATTAAAGGTGACAGCTATATTTCCGCTGTCAAATTCGTGGAACAGTCAAGTTTTAAAGGAAGGGAATTGCATTTTCTCCGGTGACAGCTTACCGCATACTAGGTGGATGTCGAAAATTATTTACCATGTTTTGTAATTGGATAATAATACTAAATTGAAAATTCTGTGTATAATGCAATTCTATCTCATTTTATAAATATTTAAGTTAATTTGTTTGCATACATTACATCTTCATTACTGTCAGTCAATTTCATTTTTTTCGTTGCTTATACATTCTAGTCCGATTTAATAAGCCATTTTAAATACTGTTAATGGGAAAAACAACTTCGGAATGCATTTTATACTCAGCGACCGAAAATATTGCCTTGTAATATATAAGTAAACGAGCTTCCTTGAATATCCAGTTACCTCTCTGGGTCTGCTCCCATGTGAATGTGATGTAAAGGATCAAAATTTTAAAGCTAAGCCCGCAATAATATCCAGTGTGAATTATTCTTTTTTCTTTATGATAGTGATTGTGCGAACCACACTCGAATGGTCGCTAATATTCATAGCAACGCGTTAAGAAACAAATGCAATTATTCTTGCAATAAATGCGGCGTAGAACTTTAAATGCTTCCGGAAAATTTACTTGCAGCCCTTACGCATCAGATGGGTATCGAAATTACGTTTTACATAGCATTTTACTCCTTTCCCTTCCTGAGTTAGTTTTTAAAAATTATTCTCCTCACGGGAGTCGATGTGATATCAATTTTTTGTGCCATGTCTTCTGCATTTTAGTGCAGTTCATATACCACCCGCATATTTTTTTTGTAGTTAGGCTTAACGCTTGCCAACCCAAAAAAGTAGTATAATTCTTAATGTATGGTTGCGTGAAAATTTAGAGTCTTAAGATACTTCTTGAAATAGTACCTTGCAAAGGAGTGATTAAAAGTTATAGACACAGCTGTGCAGGTATTGGGCCGATTGAAATCTATTAATCCACACTGAACCACCGAATATTTAATTGGAAGAAATTTACAATGGAAAAGAGGGCTGGGATGATATGAAATCAGGTTAAATGATTAAAAAAATGACCAAGAAATCGAGTTTGAATGAGAATGACTTTCGAATGCTAAAAAATATACCCTGTATTTTTTAGCATTCGAAAGGCAGGGTAAGACGTTACGGTTTCATGAACTTCAATTACTACTACGGCCATTTTGATGTGATAACTACGTGGAAACCGTTTTTCATCAGCTTCAATTCATTGCCGTCCAATAAGTATTGAGGAAATTTTCTTTCTAACATCGACACAGTGACCTAATCATTCAGTAAAATTTGAAATGGGTGAAAATTACAATCAGTGGGGAAGTGTTTCTTTAGAACCACCAGCATTGCCACTAACACGATTTTCAGTCGCAGGAAAGGATCATAAAATAATGTTCACCATAAAATGCTGCATTAAAGATGTGTGCGTCTTTCTACCACCGATGTACGAGAAGCGCTTTTTTTTGCTCGGCTGAATAAATATGTTAGGGAAAATGCCCATCATTTAAACAGACCGGTGCCCCCTTTGAAAAATAACGGGAGAAAGATGGCATCGCTGGTCATAAATAACCAACACACACTGGCAAAACTGGGGGTGAGAGCGAAAAAGGGGGCGAACGCATCGGCATGAGTTCGTCGATGGAAGCAAATCGAACTCTAGCGGCTGGGTGCTCTCTGGAATTCGATTACATGAAATAAAGCTTTCTCCCCGGCAGGCATGGGTGAAACTTTTATTAAAATCTCGATACACGTTATAAATCCCGAATATTTTTTCTGTTTTCTTTTCATCCCTGAGCGTTGTTTCCCTATCTATATGTTTATAAAGAGGGGTTGTCGTTGGACGATGGGGTTTTTGGGAAGGAAAGGGACAAATTGATAATCCTCCTCGCACTTCTCTAATGGTTGATGCCCTATTCCCTAATTCTGATTGCGTTCATTTCCTTTCGGGATGCAAAATCATATTTTTCCTAAACGGGAAGTAGAGCATTATTGTGCCGGAAAGGGTTACGGTCGCTCCATTAGACCACAGATATGTATCACTCAATGGATCGGGCTGATGCATTTACATTTCCTTCCTCGCCGATTTCGCTTCTCAGCAGTATTTTTTTGGCATGGTTGGAAATAAATTTCTGTATGAGTCAATTTTACCTCATCATGATATCCATATTTCACGTCACTCGTACCTATACTTTACCTTCTCTTTTCATATCTAATAAATCAGTAAATATTATCGCAACACTGGAATTGAACATTCACATAAAAGCAATTCGGTCTTTAATATGGAATAAATTCAATAATATTAGCTTTGATTTTAATTGGTTGAAATGGCGGAATAAATTGATTTTGATTTGATGTGAAAAAATCCATTCAAAAATTTATTTCTTCCATAATTTTGCATTGAAAAGGAAATTTCTGTATCTTTAATCGAATGGTATTGGAGTACAGTTTATGTGAAATTTTTATTTTTTTTGTGTCCTCTATACGTTCCGGTGCTCTTTCATCGCACTGGTCACTCTAGGACTGCAGTAATATTACGGTGGGTGCTGCTGGAGGAGCGGTCATTTTGTTTTTGTGCCCAAGACTTTTCATTTTTTAGTTATTTGTTATTGAGGAGGCCCGAAAAAATTAATTTTTCCAATGATGCATGAGGATATGAGGAGCCAAGGGAGGCAAGTGATTTTTTTCTAAACAGTGTTAGGTACAGAAATCAGGTAAAGATAGCAAAACAAATCAACTACATAATATTTAGTAATACATTTGACTTTTCATCCAATCTTAGCGAAGAATAGAGACTCACTCATATTCCTGGGTAACAAGTTTTTGTGCATTCAATTTCTGTACCTAAATCTAAAAAATATCTCTTGTATGAAATTCGGACAACATTATTCTTTCGTTGGTTGGTTGCTCATGGAAACATAATCTCGGCGGAAATTTGCTTAAAAAAATGTAATACCGGGATATCTTCCATGTAATAGCTAAACGCGTCACTGACAATCAAATCCTAGGAGATTTGGGTAAACTCCTATCGGGATTCCCACCGTTTTAATTTATTCATAACGGTCAACGTGTCAAGCTCCGACTCGGGGCTCATCCTCAGGGCTGAATGTTCTTTTAAACAATAAACATAATAATTTTTAATGAAACAACATACAGCAACCCTGATGATGAGCCCCGATTCGGAGCTTGAAACGTTGGCCATTATAGATAAATTAACTCGGTGGAAATCCGAGAAGGGTTTACCCACATTATTCGCCGGGAAAGCATCAAAATCATTTTTCACTAAGAGATTTAATCCAAAATTCTCAATTTTTTAATACATTCGTTTCGTTTGTACATCTACATCTACACACGATACCTCAGCTGGTAATATCGAAGAGCAGTGAATCGTGATAAATGTATCGACTTTAGGCTTGCAATGGTGGGCTATGAAGACAAATTTTTCTTTGCACGTAGCCCCTAAATCACAGATAATCTGGACGTTCGGTGGAGTAAGGAAATGGATGGAGGCCTGGCTTTTGGATGTGAATCTACCGTTGAAACGCGAGATACCTTTATAAAAATGACCACCAGGTGACCGATCTCTCTGACATCAAGAATAATCATTTCCCCCGAGAATGTGATTATTTATTTTGGCCAATATTATATCTCGTGGAATTTTCTTCCTAATAGTATTGGCAAGCTGTTATCTGCCATAACGTTTTTCTTGTGTGATCTCTTCAGACAACTTGCAGTTCAACAACAAATACTTTAAATTTGCGCAAATCTTTGTGAAAATAAAGCCTCATGATAGCCTAATTTAGTTTAAAGAGATAATTTATTTTTTATCGCGAGTTTTATATATTATCGTAATATGTAAGTACCGTTCAGTACCATTGTAGCATTCATTTTGATGATTTTGAACTAAATCATTAATATGCGTCCTTGTTGTATTTTAATTAAGAAAATGACGAATTCCTTAATGATCGCACATTCAATGAAAATATTTAGACGCTGATAATATGAAAGTCAGCTGTCAAATTGGTATTTTCGTTATCTTTTCTTCAAAATTCCGAGCTGATTTCGTCTCTCGAACATTAAGTCAACATTACAAAAATGGTGAGAACTAAGCAGATTTTTTGTGTGCAAATTTTACTTCTACAGGATTCGCTATTCGAATTCAAAACATGTCCGTTTTACAAAGATCTTTCACTGGTTGGTACCAGTCAATCATTGTTTCCGCAGCATGCTATTCTAGGATGCGGGAGCAATTTTGAGTTAGGATTGCCGGGAAACTACAAGAATGATAGCTCGTTTTTTAAACCTCCGTGAATCGCCATCTGTTTACCAACTGAAGCATGGCACGTTCGTTCCACAAAAATCCTCGGAAAAATGTTAGGAGACCAATTATTTCCCCTTTTAGACCTTCAAAGTGACCGATCGTCGACTGTTTCTCACAAAGGACGATATCGCCTCCATTGAACAACGGCGAAAAAATTCTCGATTCCGTGGCATCACAAAGAAAAGAAATTGATGTTTACTTCCCATCGAGAAGTGGTGCTTCAAACAACACGCACACATGCTTGCGACTACGTGGTGATAATTTTTTTTTTGATTCACCGGCCAATTCTCTCACGGGCGAGTGAAGCAGGAGTCCCCGGAGCGTGCTTTAAAAAATACACGAGGGAAAAGAAAAAAATCGAGGAGAGATGCAGGATAAATGAGACTGTTTGGGTTAGTTAGTGTCACTTTACCACAGGCACTCACCTGAGTTCGTTTTTTTTATTGACAAAAAAAATGAGCGTCGATAATGGTTCCTCTCTTGCCATCAAACGAAGTGGCCAAGCGCGTTTACAAAAGCCTTGCGGAGTCGCCAGCGTGGCTAGCAAACTCCTGCTGGAACGATGTAGGGCTCAGGACGTGCGTTTTTAACCTTTCACGAGGGGTCCGATTGCGGGCGCCTCTCGCTTCTCCGATAGTTTTCCTGTGCAAGACTAACGCCTTTCTAAATGTTGCATTCTGCGGCTAAATGTGCATTGCTGCGAACGTTAAAGCATCGCTGCCGATACGTTTTCGAAGCGTAGAAGCAGCTTTTCCCTGAATAGCTGCATTTCATCACAATGCTACACGTGCTAGCTGCACTGTACTCGTATTCTGGTGGAGTGGTGATGAATTTTTAGTGAAACATACCCAAAGATGGTGGAAAAAAGACGTTTTTTGGAGGATCATTTAGTTCGGTACCCAATGATAAAATTATCAGCAGAAGAGAATGAACTAGAACATGATAGACATAATTATTATTTAACAATTGGTACAGGTAATTATTATTAATGCTTACGTATTTACATTTTAATTTGGACTGGTATAGAAAGCTTGAGGTAGTAGATAACTGATACCATTATTAGTACCATTTTTATATTTCCTCGGTGATTTATAAAAAGTTTGAATTGATATCCTTATGGTTGTACCAAGAGAAGTGATGGACTGAATTTTTTTCAATACACACCTCCTAGCAAAACCTGTGAGAGTAAGATACCATTTTTTATGCCGAAATACAATGCCGTATTGAATAATTATTTTTAATCTAATTGTAATTTGCCCCATTGTTACCTCTTTTTTTGCTGTTATGAGTCTGTATTTAGAACTAGCCCCTCGGTAAAGGTCTCTGTACTTCCTTAATTCATGATGAAATCTGTTATATCACGATCAGAAAACTATTAAACTTACGTCATTAATGTAGTGAATTTTGCTTTATATGGCATATCTATTACGTGGAATTGTGAGAAAATAATGACATTGAATTTTCGGATATATTTTTCATCATTGCATCACATCGTATAACGGTAAAAATATTTTTTCAAATTTAAAAAGTCTTTATTCAATTCCTCGGTAAACTCTCTTTGCGACCAAAATTCATGACGACGTCTGCTGTAGTAAGTTATTTTACGATACTAAGGGAGGCAGGTCGGCTTAATAATAGCATAAAGGATTAATTTTTCTAACCAAAAACTTCTATCTTTTTGGGTTATTTAACATGATGTGTACGACGGACAGATGGTTGAGAATTATTCATTGTTCAAGAATTATTTCCCCTTACTCATATCCTCCACTTGTCATAGAGACGTTTCATTTACCGCGCGCCAGTAATTGAATGGACCAATACACAGTCAATCACAAAATAGAGTATAATTTTCATATTACTATGGTTCATCCGAGAGTCACCTGCGAGTAATTATGATATCCCAGAAGTTCGACGCTCGGCCTGTGCCTTTCTAACTTACATCGAGAGCGAATGCCAGGTTTATTCTAACATTAATCTATGGTTTTTATTGTACCAAGGCCGTGGGAAGTTACGTTCTTCATAATTTCATTAATTCTTCCTCCTACTGTTACTCGTTCTATCACGGACGTTGCCTCACGTGTATATATATATACACATGTAAGCAACAGAAACATGTCGTGGACAAGCACGTTGCACGGATGTGCCTATATTCAAAGGGTTTCTAACTTTACCCTTTTCGAATTTCAGCCATATGACCTCACCCCGCAATTAGCGTATTCAAACAGCCTAATCACATACCCAGCCTTTGGTTTCATAGTCAACGTAGATCAATTAATTCATAATTAAAGCTACAGAGGCAGGCAAGATACAGTGGAATGTCATCCTAATACCATTGAAAGAAGTTGAAAGTGAAAAAAAAGAAAGTTCTATCTCTCTGTTCTTTCAATACGATTAATACATATTAGAGGAATAGTGAGGAGCATTCGTCACCGCTCGCAATTCTGCGTCTAATGAGAATAAGTCACTCAAAAGATAAGTTCTCACAATGAAAAGAACATTTCACACCACACTGAAGTCTATACAAAACATTTTCTTGTTTCTTCTAATGGCAATAGCCTATAATATACCCTTCAAAAGTTTAAAATGTACATTGATAGGTACTTGTATGTACTGACTATGAAGGTATTGGGTTTTTCATAGATTTCATCTACAGATGAGGCAATCTTTAACCTTCCACTTTCTCTGTTTCGTTTAACAATCCATCTTTCTCTCGAAGTGAAATAAAAATAAAACATTTAAATTTATTTGTCAATGAAATACAAAGTTTCAATTCTGGTTTATCCATTGATAAAATGAACTTAAAAAATTACAATTCTAGCAAGTTATTCATTTGGTTAATCCAACGAAGAGAGGAAGAATGTCCTTTGTCGCTGGTATGCACACATTTTGAAAGAGAATAATTAATTTCCTTCTTCATTTGCAGCAGAGTATCTAACTAAAAAAATTCCCTTTGCTTTGAGAGAAACTGAACGTGAACTATAATAAAATGGTCATTTAAACGGAAGTTGACAAATGCAACCAACGCTAATTAATTACGAATAAAAAAAAAATTTCTCTCAAATGCGCAACCTCACCTTTTACAGCCAGAATATTTCGAATGCCTAATCGTTACTGAAACGAAGTTTACCGCTCATCCGGTAGGCAGATAAAATAGAATGGAAGGTAATATACCTCATCAATCATTTTTTTTAGTCATTCAAGGATTTCTAAAGATTTTTTTTTACACAAGCTAGTCATTTCACGCTCGATTTCAAGCTAGGAACATCGATCTCTTCCCCTATAATCGGTTTTGCTAGCAATTAAAAATTCATTTCCGTCGACGGGAAGGAGAAAAATCGTTGAATACCGGATGGTATCAAAATTTTATATCACTTTGAAATTGACTCTTCAAATTGGTCCATTAATTTATTGACGTCAAATTAATAATATGTGGTCGTGACTGGTGGGTATATGAGTAAGAGGGATAATCTTGACCAATAAATAATTATCAACCATCCGTCAGTCACACACATTACCAGACTTGAAATAACGGCTAATGTTACTTTGGGTTCTTAATTTTGGTTATGAGGCCGCTTCAGACTTCAGTAAATTTGTATTTGGCAACGAATGCATGTGTAGACTAAATTTAGCGACCAAGCTCTATTCATTTCCTAGCTCATATTCGCTTTTTTTGGCGTAAATGGGTAATAGAATAACTTGTTTATCTATCTGCACTTCTATTCTAAATGTGACAGCTTTTATGGAAACAAACAAGGTGCATGAGTCACTGATTACTTCATGCTTTACTTTTGAAACCCAGAAATCATGAAAATAAAGGAATAACATTTCGAAAGAAGTTATTCATAAGGTGAATGACACTCGAGTCCTTTCCATTGAGCATCATAACAGAGCCTAAAAATTGCGATTTTGATTTTTGTACAAGCTGTCATTGAAAACTTCAAATTTATAAGAGGTCATTAATGTTTTTTTTTTAATTTTAGCAACGAACTTACTGAATATTGTCATTTTATTTTAGTTTTCCTTCGTAACGTTGTCCTTTGGTTCTCACAATTGCTGATTTTTTCATTTCGCTAAAAAAGGTTTAAATCTAGTTTTAGAAAATTTATTAGCAACATCTTGAGTTACCCTAAACTGGGTTTTTGACCAATTTATTGGTAATGCTGGTGAAATACTAGTCCCGCGAAGATACTTTTTCTCATTTCACTAAATTTCAATTTATGCCGACACTTCGCTCAGCGAGTCTAATTTTAGAAAAATCTTCTCGGGATACCGCGCGCCGACGTTTCGGGTACCGACTCGCTACCCATTCTCACGGCTACTGATAGAAAATTCAAAAAGACCGTTGAAGCCCAGCGTTAGAAGGAGCGGGATTGGTCGAGATCCGATTGTTGTCGCGGAAGACCGTGGACCAGCGTAGACTTAGCTCTGGCAAGTATAACTCTTTTAAGGGTTCTATTCCAAGAGCTGCTGATCGAAAATCCGGTGTCTCTGTTTACTTTCTTATTTTCAAGTTTTATTTCAATCGCCTCTTTGGTTAAACGATCCCAGAAATGATCCGATCGCCATAAAACTCTGGTGTCGTCCCACCGTAGAAGAAGAATCCGAGAAGATTTTTCTAAAGTTATTCGCCGGGAAAGTGTAATATCATATATAACGAGTCTAATTTATTTCCTCGCAATAGAATTATTATGAGCACAAAAATATGCGTTGTGCACTGATGTCACATATCTATTACACGGGCAGTACTACTCTGTAATGATCCAAGGGCTTCATCTGACCAGCCCGCGAAACGGAAATTGACTGACTCTGTGATAAACATGGCCTTTTCCCAGCAAACAACTGAATAATGAAATGCAAAAAAAGAATGGTAATTATTTCCTTGTAGCTACTGTGGATATAATTCTCGAATGTTGATAAGTGTGCTTTAGTGATATTCAACGTTTTGACTGCCAACCTGTTGGTGATTAAAATAATTTTGCAAACGATCAGTTCACATTATTTAGATAATATCGACTGTTCAACGTGTTCAGGCATACAGATTAGGTAATAATGACCGCAGACATTTGCTTTAATTTCCTCTACTGGAGTTGATATCCGCGTTAGTGCGTCATTTTCGGCTAAAATCGCATGCATAGATCAAACACCTATTCGGCTTGGTGATAACGAGGATCAGTCGTTTCCTAATGGCTTTCAGCTCGAAGAGAGCAGAATTCTATTGAATCCGTTTAACCCATGTCCATTGGGAAACGTTTTTGATCGCTGAGGTGATGGACCATGGTAACGGAAGTCAACATACCCAGTGGGTACCCGTTTATTTTCCTGGTTCGTTTGAAATATTGCTCGCGAAAAGGAGATTTCTTATGGTTTGCTATGGAATAATAAATTGTATTTATTATTTATCGATAGCCCTTCCATCGTTTTCATTATTCACTATTATTTATGGATTTACCTGATAAATGTTTGATACAGCAAATGAAATTCGATAAAATATCGCAAATACGAACACCAAGTATATAATATATTAACCCGCTGAAACGTCTGAACGTTTTTTTGTGTGTCCCTTTTTTACGTGTGTCTATGTTTTTATTAGTACCATTTTTGTGCGTTCTCCTCGAACGGCTATATATATGTATAGGTGTTCGTGGAAATCATGGGTGATGTGTTTTTTTCTGTCATACTTTTGTAGTATCTTAGTCATCATCGGTTAAAAGTCAAAGTAAGCAAAAAAGCAAGCGGCAGCGATAAATTTTTGTGTTGGTGATCACTCCTCAGGCTACCTTTTTCTATGCTTCTCATCTTTTCGATCATTCCGATGTTCATTTTTGGGATTCACGTTAGTGTCGTGTTTCATGCCGTCCATATTTAACTCATGACAATTTCTCTCTGAGATTAGGGCGATTACTCTAATATGCCGTTGTACCCTGGGTTGAAATTTTGTTTTTCCTATTTTATTTGAATTAAATTTTTTAGATATCATTAACGCGCGTTGAAATTCAACGGTGGAAGACGATAACGAATTTAGTTAACACTATTTCAACATTGAACAACTAACGCCATATCAAAAATTGGAAAGGATTGGTACATATTTTACGGAGGGATATGAATGGAAAATGGACCAGTCTAGCACACAATCGATTCCGAATCGCTTTGGTCCACCATGCAGGTCGAATTCGACCGGTGAACAAATCTAGCTAGTGTGGATTCTGAATATAGAAATTTGTGATTGCGTGAACTCCAAATTCGGAAGTTGAGGCACCAATTCCACGATAACCAGGAAATTTGCATCGGCGTTCCAATTCCCACTTGTTTCTCGCGTATAGAACACTTCAGATTGTATGTAAGCCCTTCTGGGGATGTAACGCAGCGCCTCTTGTTCTCGATACTCTAATGAGGACGCTTGGTGTGCGTGTTTTTTGCTTTGCTCTGCAGCAGCCTTTCACGATTCCCTGTGTCGCTGCAAACTCAACAGGCGTAAATTCTCTCGTTTCCTCCATGGACGGGAGTATTGACTGTGCCTGAAAGCTTTTCGAATCAGCAATCCGAATCTTTACAGAGAAAGTATTAATTACCAAACATTTCTAGGGAATTTGTTTTACATTTACACTTCGTGATGATTAAAACTTTTAAGTGGATACATTTCAGGCGGTAGAACGGTAAATTTAGGAAATGGGATTTCACCTTATACACGTGTACACGTGTGGAAATAGTTTACAGGAAAATACTTAACTTCAAGATGAAGAGCGAAACACTTACTACTGAACGTACCACGCCCTATAGAATTTGTGAAAATAGTTTCCCTGTAAACCTTAGTTAGCAAGTTTAGGATAGGACAAAGGAATGAAGTGGGCAGATAAGAAGGATGAGTAGTGTATATAATAGTAGTATTTATATACTTGATACTCCAAAGGTTAAAAAAATAACCAAAAAAACAAATGGGAAAAACAAAAGCTCGTACTCACTCACCTAGCAGAATGTAGACAGCGATAATTTGTTTTTAAGGGAATAAGTTTGGTGGTAATATGTGGGCATTTCTTTTTCGTGTTTATCATTTTTTGCGTATTTCGAATTCTTACCCTTACTTACACGCATTCCTTTCCTGTTCCCAATCTTTTAACTCGTCCAGTGAAGAATACGGCGTTGGGGAATTTGTATTACGAAGGATGGATATCATTTCATAGGATTAATATCGATTAATTTAAAATGTTATCGTCCTTTTTCTTGCATGCAGTTTGAACGGACGGGAAGGCGAATCGACCTGTGAATTAATGAATAAATATTAAAGCACAGAGAAAATGAGCATGGGATTCTTTAATGAGGTTTCTTAATATTCTCTGTCTCATATTTACAATTTTTTTATTTATTTTTAACGCTTAAAATTTGTCTATTTTAGTTTTAATAGATTCCAAAGCACATACCTAACTGATCAGTATCTCGCTTTTGCATTCTACTTATAAAAATGTAGTCCATAGAAATTGTTCATCTAGTCATATCTAAAATTTATAATGATCGAGAAAAGAATACATATTCCTCAGAGGACACAAGAAGGAAGAGCAATGATGTTGTTTTTGATATTTGCGATATTCTCTACGTAGGTTTTCTCAGGCGTATACCAGCGAAAAAACTGTTTGCGTGCTCAGAATAATTTTGATTCCTTTACCGTTCAACGCTGCTCCAAAAACTCTCTTATCGAGCGAACTGAATATTCAACGGCGGCAAATAGACTTTTCTTGCTTAGCCGCTCTAAACAGAGAATAGCAGGTATCCCGCTGATAAAAATCCGTATAAGGCCGCAAGAGGAATTGAAATTTTGATTGGTGTTCATCAGCGGATCAAAATTTTCAATTGTGTTTGAGGATAGCATGATTCCGCATGTTGAACGTATGTAACAGGATCCTATGAGCGCTTTCACTCTACCCTTATGGATCAAGTCTTGCCACCGTCTAATTATTAGTGCAGGAGGCTAAGAAATACTGGAATGAATCTGGAGCACATGTGTTTCATCTCACTACATCCTTTTCGTGTTACTAAAACGTTTCATACAAATATGCTGGTAGATATTCCAGTGGAAAAGTTAAGCAAACTAATAACTAATATTCAATTGACGTATCTTTTTTCGACTAATCATGGGAGCGTTACGGTTCTCATTCACCCGTCATCACCAGATAACCCTAGAACAATGGCGCAGCGAGGGGGGGGGGGCTTGGGGAGAAATCCCCCCTACGGAGTTCACAGAAATTTTTAAGTTTAATCCATTTTACTTAATTGGATTGATATTACTAATATAACAGAGTAATAATTAATAAAATATCCCTCATAAAACCGTAAAACTCACCATTTTGAACCATTCATCTCAACAATCCGTTTATTTATGTATTAATCTCTCACCTACTGCTTATCCTGGTGGGTATTCTATACCTCCAAACACCCCGGTATTAGTTGCACCTAAACCCCCCCCCCCAGCCTTAATTCCTAGCTGCACCCCTGTCCTAGAATGCTAGCAACTTGCGTACCCGTGGCGTCTAGTACTTGAAATCTGGTGATGTCACCAATTCTAGGTTTTGCGAGGTGGGAATCGTCCCATGCGTCATCATAGTAGCGTCATGTTGACGCAGTTGTTTGATTCCATTCAATCCGTCCAAATGAATCCGTTGTAAAAAGCAATTCAGAGGCTCCCATTACATCCGGCTTTTAACAGAGCCGCTTGAAAAGAAATTCACTTAAAGTCACCCTCTTTGCGGCTGAAAGAAGTTGCAGTTTTTGCATTCACCATTAAGATACTCGTTGCTATTATGGAATATTCTCTTGCGACTAAAATAGTCGTAATTGTATAGGTTTCCCTGGTGCGTCGGCAACTGGTGTCATTTTGCACCACGTGACATATATGTTTCGTCATCATTTAAATCTTAAGATTTCAGCCGAATAACTTATTCCTTAGAAAATGGAATCCTTGAGTTATCAGCGTAGCACATTTAGTGAAATTACTGAGTATTACGAGTAGTCATCAAAGTACGTCTGCTCTGATATTTATTACTAACATATTTACTTTGTATTCAAATTTAAATGTATTCATTAAATGTATCTATATCTAGGGTGCATAACTAGGATATTCAATTTATGCTACCTATTTTTCCAGATTAGGAACGGATCATCAGATCTCTGATGCACGAAAAAGTGTCTTCTACTTAAAAATACCATTGAACCTTAGAAGCTGCAGTTGTATTGAATAGAAATATTTGAAGGTAATTTAAAATGCTAATTAATATAAAATGGTAAAAAATCTATAGGTATAATCTAATCGAAGTGATATGTTCTTATAATATTTAGACTGCAATATCCACATATGAGTGAAATTGTCCTTGAACGTGAATAAATTTTGCGTAATGTTCCTCTGAAATTGTTGCAAATATTTGAACATTCTTAACACACACTTACATGTTTTTTTTCTAAGTGCTATAGTTACTTTTAACTACAACTCAGCATATCAATTGAATATATTTGAGGTGGGAACTTTTTAGGGGTGTTGGGGGAAGTATCCCCGTAGAGTATTTGAGGAAAGGAAACGGATAGCTACCCCTGAGACTGGCCTCAGTAGTTGCCCAAGATTTGAAAAAATCTTGTTAATTCACATTATTTCCCATGGAAAAAATATCCTATGGATCGGGATTCGAACCGTGTATCCATGGCTACCTTGACCACTGCGGAGAGCATTTATTTGATAAACAGTCAGGAAAGCGATTTCTATTTTTAACCTTGTTTCCCTGGAAGGTAGGAATACAAAAAAAAACTTCATATACTCGTGGAACAGTCTGGGGAAAATGACGCTTTATCAGTGCATTATATACGGTATTTTATTTATTTATTTATTTCATCACCAAAAACGGCACAAAGGGCTTTACATTGGCTGTTCCTAAATAAATAATATATAAAAGATAACAAACAATAGTACAGTAAATGAAAAGTAACAGTAAACAAAATTTTTAAACGTGAGAAGGGGCACTATTGATTAGACAATGGTGAATTATTGAGATGGTATTTTAAGGTGGCTTTGTAACTAGTAGCAGAGGAAAATAGGTCCAGGGAAGGGATTTTCGAAGCGATGGAGTTAAACAAGGAGGGGATTCGGAAGAACAGAGAGCGTTGAGAGATGGAGAGACGGAATCGCGGAATGTGAAGCAGAGAGTTGTTTCGTAAGGGGCGAGGAGGAATATGAAATCGGAAAAGAGGGAGAATTTCGTTTGTCCGTAGAGAACCACTAAAGACTTTATGTAGAAACATGAGATCTGATAAGAAACGGCGGCTTGTTTTGTTAGGTATCCTGAGGGAGGAAAGGATAGCGTCACGGGCGTAATATCTGAGTGTGGGGATTCGATGGCGGACTACCGCAAGAAAGAAGTTTAAAGGACGGTTGAGCAAGCGTAGAGTAGTGGGGCAGGCGGTAGACCAGACTGGTGAGCAGTATTCAAGTATGGGGAGAATACAACCGAAAAAAACTGTTCTTAATGCGGTAGGGTCGTGAAGGTCTGTTAGTCTATAAAGCATACCAACAATGGCCATTGCTCTCCTCACGATCAGCGAAATATGATCATGAAATTTTAATTTATCGTCAAAAATCACACCTAGGTCGCAGTGGGAGGTTACAAGGGGGATAGGCTTATTTAAAAGGCAGTAGGAGTGTTTCAGGGGATTGTTTTTCAACGTGAATGTCATCAACACCGATTTGGAGGGGTTGACCCGCATCAGCCAAGTCGAGCACCAATCGGTGATAAAATTGAGTGCCGATTGAAGGGAATGTGGGTATACACTGAAAAAACTATTTTCAATATCAAATTTGAAAAGGGCGTTGCATTAGTGACTTTTTCAGATTTATCCCTTTAGAGTGGTGGCAATTTTTTTTAATTGTCCCTTGTGCTTTACTATAATAGTAAAGGAAACTTCCCAAGTAGAACTTTTATTTTGCATATCCATTAGCAGTCATCATGGTCTTTAATCACCCGAAGAAATTTTATTTGCTGAAAGCCTGGTCCTTTTGTTCATGCTAGCTACATAAGCAGCAATCCTCTCTCAAGCATTGCACTCATTGCGAATGTTACTCGGACAAAAAAATTATTACTCAAATCTGTAAAATAATTATTGAACTTTGGCTCCATTTTCCTTAAATGTTGTGTAGGAATTTGTAATAATTTTCACATTATCTCCAATCAAAAGCTTTTTAATCATAGTTTGCATTGTTAAGAGTTAGTTGAGTACAATCTACCTATTTACGGTGACGAAAGTGGATCAATATCTACATGAAGATATTCAAAATAACTATCATCATTAGCCGACGTATTGCCGTACTCATTGGGCGAGATTTTTTCTATAAATGGCGATCTGCTTATAATACTTCACGATCTGTTAGATTTCACCGTTGTTTTCCTGCCTCTCGAGGAAATATTTTTAATAATTTAAAAATAATTTCCGTAACTTCTTGCAGACATAAATTCATTCGAATTTTAATTTTTTCAGTCAACTAAAAAAATTTTTAAAACATATTTATCATAGGTTTTTTGATAATACATTGCATGAAAGTAATTCATAGGGATTGGAATTCATATTTCTTAGTTCATTTTCATATTGGGAAGCATTTTGCACATTAATTGTCCAATATCAAATTGTGTGACTTTTGAAAGTAATACTTTTGTTGAGTGTATAAGAATCGTCAGATTGGAAAACATTAATAATGCGTAATGTAAATTTTAATGTGGAAAAATTCACTTGAATCTCTTGTTATACGTTGGCATTTATTTATAATGGTGAATATTTGTTCTGCTCGTTTATTTGATCCACAGGGTCTTCTTATCCGATCACCTGTACTGAGTGATCTGTTCGTTAACGCTTCCAAAGCCTTCGAGATTCCCAATCTCAGGTTTCTTGTTTGAGTGCGTGCTGGAATTCCAACCAAGCAGTCTTTGGCTGGCAGACGAGAAAGTTGGGGTTATAAGGGGATAAGGGCGTCATTAATTTAAAGTAGTTCGTCTAAAGGCTGCGAATTCATTCCCGAGCGTCAGGGAAGAGATTTAAAGAGAGAGGGAAAGCGGGGAAACAATTGCAACGCGAAAAACAAAGACGCAGCAAACTCCGAAGCTACTCTTTTCACTCGTTTTCGTCTCCGCGTCAATTTCACGACTTCTCCTTTGTGTTATTCTCACCTCCTTCATCATCTCGAAAACTTTACCGGAGCGAGTATCGGGAGCGTGATCAAGCAGAATCATCCTTTCCCGTATATTTTTCGTCAAAACAAAAAAATGACACATTTGTAAATAGAAATCAGACACTTGAAAAAATATAAAAAAGGCATGCATAATGCTTGCGTAAAATGTATCTTCAGTCAACATTATTTTCGGAAAAAAATCTTAAAGAGGAAGGCGAGAGGCAGCAAATTTGATTGAAGAGTCTGCCTGCTACGCGCTTCCCACGAGAGCCCCGAAGTGGATAGAAAGATAGAGAAAGTTGGGGAGATAAGTGATATTTGAAGTGGTATATAATTATAGCCCAAAAAGCTCGAACAATTATCGAAAAATTAAGAGCACCAAAAACGACGGGTTACTCAAGGGAGATATTTTAGTGAAATTATTTTCGGCGAGAAGGGATTTATCGGCCTGAGTTTGCTCACCTATGAACTGTGAGAGTGTGTCATAATTCATACGCTTGCATTTTTTCATTTTATTTTTTTTGAAAATGTGCTCCTAGTGCTCATTTTTCCCATCTCAACGCTTCTTTACACGCATTTTTTTGCCTTTATTCCTCATCGTCGTCCTCCTCGTCATAATCATCAGCTTCGGGATAATTACTTATTTTAATTTTTTTTCGCTATAAATTGCTCTCAAAAACTCGAGGGATCATTGAGCTGCATTCCGAGAGGAGGGCAGCACCCTCTGTGCCTTCTCCACCTTTCCTCCCCTCTCCCTTGATCTTTCCCTTCCCCTCCTTATGCTCTCTCTGTGAGAGCAGAAACGTAGGGGAGGTGAGCGCGGTGCGAACCAGGAGAAATTGCGATATATGTATATGTATAAATGAGTCCTCTCCTCCTTCCGAATCTGTGTCAACGGTGCACTCCTCTGTGTGTGGGAAAAACAAACTTTCCGCTCGCAAGTAAATAGAAAACTTTTGCACGCGCGAAGAGAAAAATGTATCCATACGTGGTTCCATCGGGATAAAGAAAATGAATATATACCTTCTCTTTTGAACTAGGGGAAAAATTTAGACCGTTTTCTATTGGCTCACGATTGCTTAGGTTGTTTTAAAGCTTTGGATAAGTTTATAGTTTAATATTCAGTTTATTTGTGAATCTGGAATGAATTGATCCAGGTTAAAGTGATCACATGTATTTTCACTAATAAAAGTAAGGTTATTACCAATTTAAAATAATATAAATATATGGAATGAAACTATGAAATATTGTACGTATTGTATTCTTCCTCTTATGAAACAATCAATATTTTTGTGTATATATGTGTTTTTTTTGAACATGCATTCAACGTGAAAGGTAAGACAACGCGATTAGTGTACTGAATGAAGATCTCCTTCATTAATTAAATTTTGTTTTCTTTGCATCATCAGGGATTTCATGGGATACATATATCAATTAACAATATAGTGATTAATTTAAATTGAGAATATGGTGAATCATCACTCCGAAATTTGGTCCATCGACTTTTTTCTCACGAATATGTCGAGTCATACGAGGCCCACGAAAATCTCCCCAAAAGCTGGCCATGGATGACAAAGCGGGGTAATTTTTAACTTTGGCGACATCGTTTCGGGTGGACGGTATACCTCCTCCTCTTCGTTATTTGCATCTGGTTTCATTGGAATAGAAAAATGGAATGCCAATCGCGACGTCGACTGAGATTTACGTGTCTCACAAAAGGTATGCAAACATCCAAGCTTTTCGTACGAAGGGAAAATAGGCTCTACTGCTGTCCTCCTTCGCATTGATAGATTTTTTGTTTCACATGGCTTTGGGAAAATTTCCCTTTTTTCCTCCGCCGATCCCTTCCCATGGTTGCACGCGGAGCGAGTTGGTGAAATCGGGTGAAGTGAACTCGAGTGAAAATAAAGAAAAATATTTCAATCAAAATCCCGTTCGCCATTGATCACGCGGGACGAGTGGTTTGAGAGAGAAGTCTTGATGTCAAGCCTCTGAAGTCGAAATCGGATCCCCGAGTCAGCTGCCGTGAAAAAAACGCTGTCTACATTGGCAGCAATTTTTAAACGAAGTCATCTCATTTCCGAGCACGCGTTCTACATATTTGATGATTGGTCAGCATCCGTAAGTATCAATCATGGCGATTCCCTTAATGATCGTGAATTTAGGTCCAATAAAGGTGTTTCACAAATTGATTCTAATTGCTGGAATGTGATGATAAATTAACTAAATTAATACTATCATCGCACGATTGAATTACAGTAAGCAATACTTCTTGTGTCGCATGATTTTTTAAAACATTTTGAATCAAAATCTTTCTCGGTAAATATTCATTAAATTAATACTGCTAAAACCTCAACTATATATTGATGAATCTTTGCCTCACCATTGTCAAATATAAAGCGATTGCTCACCACGTTATTTGGTTTGGAGCATTACCATTTCATCCGTAAATTGTAAACTTTAGCCAACGGAGGGTGATTTGTTTTCTTCTTTTTAGTTCAAATATATTTTTTCAACAAAACCCACTATTAACTCCAATGCTTTTGTCAGCATTCAGCATGCTATCTATCCCATTCCTTCCCTTCTTGTATCCAACTTTAATAACTTAATGAGTAATTTTAAGTCATTTCTATAACTGTATGAGTTGTTTGGCAAACCGTGTTTTTTATTTTTATTTATTTATGTTTCAAGCCTACATACAGAAATATTGCCAATTTATAGTGGCCCAATAACAAGAAAATACATAAAAATATATAATTTCACCGGGAAAAATTGATTCCAGTGATGATTCCGCGCGTTATCTATATTTATATTTTCAGTTACGGGACCGTACTTCTTCAATTGCGCTCTTTGCAGCATTTTCCGGCCCTTTATAACACCGATCAACCTCTCAATTAACCTAAGTCCTATGCTAGCAGTTCTTCACATTCAGTTGTTACTAGCCTGAATGGTAAGAACGTATTTATAGTAAATTAATGTACATGTTATGTTTGCTAACTATATGTTTTTTTAACGCATGCTAATATCAAAAGCTTTACCTTGTATTTACACAGTTGTCCGTCGATAGTCACGCAAAGTCAGAATATCTACCAATATCTCCGTGTTTAATTTAGGAATTGATATCGAAGCGCAAAATATCAATAAATCTCAAAAGTTTTTTCCGTCTCGATTAGTGAATTGCAGTATATAATTCATTCAACTACGCATAAATGACCTTAGAAGTTAATTCATTAGTTTCTCTATCGGCTGTCAAACATAAGTTCAAATGCGCAAAACACATTCCACATCCATAGCTACTATTCAAAGACAATACTTTTGGAAAGTGAACATTTTAGTGATTTTGACTTTATAAACACAATCATTCATAAAATTATAACCGTTGAAGCGAATTGAGTGAAATTTTAAGAGACTTCTTTTTTTTCATTCACATGACTGTGAAAATTACATCCTTCAATTTAATTTTTAAGAATTTAAAAAAGGCAATACAGAAACTTGTACACGATCCCCATTTTTTATTCCAGGGGAATCACATTTATGCAATGAAAGGTCCCACTTGAGGGCCTTCCAGACTCCCAAGTCCGTTGTAGTATAGCCCATATGTGAGCCGGGTATACCAAGAATCTTCCTGCTAAATTTTGTTTCAATCGGGGTTTTAGTTTTTGAGTGATTAAGTAACAAACAGACAGAAACCATTCAATTTTATATAGCCGTATAGATTACTCTTTTACATTCTTGATGCTTACATTTAAGCCATTATTTTAAGCTGTCGAGTAGAAACGTAATGAGTGTATCATAAACAACCTATTAAATGCTATAAATCTTTTTTTCAAGATTTAAATTGACAGTAACAAAACCTTCATGGCTCAGTAAAATGTCATCACTTGAGATTGCACGAAACGGTGTAGAATTCATAAGTTGAAACAGGAGTTGCGTGATGCGGTATATATTTGCGATAAAATCCACGCGGATAAAATCTTCAAGTTTTTTTCTCTGTGTATTCGCATCAAGTAGGTGGGCATTGCTTTTAACAGCCAGAAATGTTCTCTTCAATCGATGAAAAAAGTAGAATGATAATTTCCCGGAGTGCAGCTCAATATCTCTTTCCCCTGTAGCCCGTCATTATCGATAATTTGCATCGCTTAGCCCAGAGTGCTGTCGAAAACTCATGGAGGGTGAATGTGAGGAGAGACGACGCATCGAAAGGCTTTGAGGATTCAGCCGAACGAAAGGCGAGAAGTGCGAGAGTAGTAATAGCAATAAAGCGAGTAGAACTCCACCTTTTAACGGGTGCGAAGTTGCAGGCTGTAATCGACGAAAAGAATCAATCGGTGCATGGAAGGAGGAACCGATAATAGCGATAAAAGCGACTCGGGACCAATAAAGAGACTAAAGAAGATTGGGTATGGAATCGGCGGTTGGGACGAAGGGGAAATACGAGAGAGAGAGAGAGGGGGGAGGGAGGGCAGTGGAGGGGGTAAGCGAAGAGGGGAAAAGTGCATACAAGACTCATCAGGGATGGAGCAGGTAGAGGAGAAAAGAGGAAAAACTCCAGCCTTTTATTTGTAAAAATAATTGCGCGTTTTTATAACAAAATCGACTTGATACAACACCCCACTACAATTTATAAATGTGTTTGGTACCTCGCAACTGACTGATTTCAAACCAACAAAGGATGATAAACCTGAAGACGTAAAAATCAACATCACCACACAATGCGTATCTAACAGCACGATTTGTTTTAATGACTATTAAACGAGGATTATTTGGGGACCTACCATCAAAATGATGCATTTATAGGAATTCACTTAAGCTCATGTCAACCAGTCTTTTTTTACCACTTATAGAGGAGAAGAGAGGAAAATATATACTATAAAATTAATTTAATTGCTGACAAATTTTCTACCATTTAAAACTCACGCTATCATCGTGAAATGTCCAGTGGTACACGGGGTAGACCCTTTTCATCAATTGTATGTTTCTCAAAGTCGAAAATTTTATCTCAGTATTTTCTCATTTGAAAAGTTCTTAGACATTTGAGTAAAATTGTAATTTTTCTCTTGTAAAAATTGCGTCTTGACCTTTAATTTTGTTGAGACCTTTGAGAGATTAGACCTTTGCCAACACCTATTTCTCAGATATGAAAAATTTGCTCCTTATAAAATACCGAGGATAGATTTTCATAATTTACATTCAGACCAATTACGAGCAGGATCTATATACTCCGACGGTTTTGGTGTGTGAGAATTAGTTTTAATCGAGTGATCCGTCACCATAATAGGCCGATCGAGTGGGAGTGATGAGCCCTCATAAGTGAGTCTCCAAATAATGACGTAATTTATAAACAAGGAATAAATCTGCGGAAAAAGGTAAAAATGCGACCAGGTCATTGGGTTACAAATGCGCAGTATATTTTAATACGATTTCAAAAAGAAAGAGAAAAGACGCAGGGTTGGGTGAACTTATAAGGAAGCTTTTTGCCATAAAGACAATACGTCTTTCCCCTATATGTATAGATGCGCGTGCCGCTCTTCCTCTCTCTCTCTCTCATGCATGCGTGTGTCTCTGCTTGCTTAAGAAGTCGGGGACACTAAGAGGGTGGGGGAAGGGGTAAGGTGGAGAGGGGTAAGAGAAGCAAGGAAGTAGCGGTGGAGGAGGAGGGGAAGGAAGTGAAGATAGGATTTTTTTCTTGCGTTTGTTTGTGGAGCGTGGGTAAAAGAGATGGCGAGAGGAATCAAAGAAAAATAAAGGGAGCAAAGGGTGGGGGGGGGGGGAGGGTGAGAGTGGGGGTAGGGTTAAGAAGGGAGGGAGGCTGGAGAGGGGGATTATAAGAGAGACGAGGGGCGGTCTCGAGTTGGGGATAAACTCCTTTTCAAACTGGGCAGGGTGAGTGGGGAGAAAAAGGAAGTGTTTCAGGACGACACACAGGACCAACCCCGAAATGAGGAAAATTTAAGCTGTCTTCCTCCGTCAACTTTGAACCATCGTACCTAGTTCTCCCTATCCATGCATATCCTAACCTATT
Organism: Ischnura elegans; assembly: GCF_921293095.1. NCBI lineage: Eukaryota > Metazoa > Arthropoda > Insecta > Odonata > Coenagrionidae > Ischnura > Ischnura elegans. The sequence goes on along the minus strand of NC_060248.1, from coordinate 101,691,031 downwards.
ATCGAGATTATATATGATTTTGTTCTTTCCCGGCTTATGATGCTTGTAAAATCTTCTCGGGTTTTCCACCGGATTAGTTTCTTCCATGGCCTACAAGCAACTAACCCGAGAAGATTTCAGCAGCACTATCGAAATTGCTCATTGTTTTCATTTGACGCTTATTTTAAAGGTAAGATATCATGACATCCGTCTTTGAAATACCTTAATTTACATTTTTATTTCCCCACTTCACCAAAGAAATAATCTTTTTTACGCTACTGATGCAGGATGGATGAAGGAAGTGCTTTCTGACTGAATGAATTCGTGAAAATAAATATTCAACTGTGGTAGGCGTGTCTTCCTAGAAGCTTTCTTTATATATTCATGTGGATGTTTGAGCATGAAATTCCACAATATATGTATGTGCGTACAACACCCTTTACCGCATTGCGGTATCCTCATGTTAATGCATAATATGTTCAGATGCTTTAAAGAACCTGACTTTCTGGTGCAATTTTTTGCCGAATAGATCGAGGTGTTTTTTCAATAGTTATGTTGGCCTCGTTCTACGTTAGTATTTATGAAAAAGATTGTTGTTATCTAATGCAGCTTTGGTTTAAACTAACCACTACTTCAACCTCAGCGTACTTTATAGATTTGTATTCAGTGACAGAAACAGATCTGGATGGGTATATGCAATATAGGCAATATTGACTTCTAATTCCTTTATTCTGGATATAGGTATTCAGAAGGGTAAATTTATGTAATTTATTTCTCTTTCAAATACGCCTTCAAAAGTTGCTGATGATGTATAAACTCATGGAAAACTGCATGCTTCATTTCCTTATCTGTTGATTAATATTCACCTGCTGTGGCATAGGCGATATACTTAGTCAATAATAGGTTAGAAAAACTGGGTGAAAAGTGAATGATAACGCATTTTTAACGTCGACTTACATGTGGCTTAGTATGAAACTGGAGAGTGGGAATAGCTGGGGAAGAAAGCATACATTGGCACAACCCTTTCACTGGCGCTTCCGGTCTTAAACTTCACCTCTAATTAACTACGTCAATCAAAACTTGCCACATTTTATAACAAGATAATGCAAAAAAGATTCATAAGTTTTCAATGAGCAATTTAAAAGATGCAACTGCGATTGAAAATACATAACTCCTTTTTTAATACTTTCGCTATCATATTGAACTTTTCAGTGTATTATGAGTAGACCCTATAGAGTCATTTTCCTGTATTTAAATTTTCAAAATTTGTCCTCGGTTTATTCAAATATTAATAATTTTAAATTTCATTTACCGGTAATTTGTAATCAATGGTCTACTCTTTACACCCTAAATATACCAAGGAGAGTATGCTTTAAAAAAATAACGAAAATAGATGAAATACTGCCGATTCACCTGTGTAAGAGAGAGATTTAGCCGTGAAATACGTTTGGAAAGTATTCTCTATTCTGTACTATTATGTATAAAGTATAAAGATGCTTGCATGCTTTAATAATAAGTATAAATAAGTTTAAAATGGTCTTCTCTTCATACCCTAAATGTACCAAGGAGAGTATGCTTTAAAAAATAACGAAAATAGATGAAATACTGCCGATTCTCCTGTGTTAGAGAGAGATTAGCCGTGAAATACGTTTGGAAAGTATTCTTTTTCTGTACTATTATGTATAAAGTATAAAGATGGTGGCATGCTTTAATAATAAGTATGAATAAGTAGAAAGATGAGACAAAAAAAACAGCATCACCCGGGTGTTAAAGGGATCGTGGAGAGTGAATCCTTCAGAAATGAGTGAGTGTTGCGGGGTTCTCTAAAAATAAAAGGGTATGGCGTCGAGGAGGGCGAAGGTTTCACCCCCGCTTTCTTCCCTTTGAATAGTGGGGAAGGAAACCCCCTTCGCAACACGCAACCCCCCTATAAATTCTCTCCCTTTTGCCGCATCCCTCACGTGAGAATGAGGGTGGCTTACGCGGGGGTGAATGTGTGAGAACGGCCATCGGGCCGTCGTAGTCGTCTTGAATGGGGAGGCTGTGAAGGGAACGAAAGAGCGGTGAGGGTGATGGCGCGATTTCGGGAGATGATGCCACATTTTGCACACTGTTAGTATCGCGCGTGGCGAGGTGGAGATGCACATTCCGCGAATCCGTGTCTCGTCGTCGTGACATTCAGGGTGACAGCGTTGCCAAATTGCAACGCTACCCGTAGGCGTTTCCGGCAGACGAGAGGGAAGATAAATTCTTGTCGAAAAAGTTTAGATCTAGGTAATATTTAATAATAAATATTGACAAGTAAACTAGATTATTTTTTCGATTTTCATTTCAATTATTGCATTGAAATTTTCGTGCGTTTTTGAATGGAAATATACTTAGAACTTGATTTTCTACTACGTTTCTACTTGTTCCTTAGAAACTAGGTTAGTTTTCGACTTTTATTTTCAGGTTTGAACTAGTTTGTTTTAGCGTTTTTTAAATGGAAATGTACGCAAAACTTTATATCCGTCGTTTCTCCATGTTATTTGGACACTAGGCTACTTCTTTCTATGTTTTTAATAATGTTTTCACCAAATTGTTTTATTGTCTTACACTGGAAAATTTCACCGAAATTTTATCCGTCGTATCTCCGTATCACTTTGAATCTTCAGTCAATCAAAATTTACAAAGCATTTGATGGAGCATTCAAAATAATTAAATGTGGACAACAGTCTCCGTAAAATTTGTACTGCACTATTCCTATGCGCTCAAAATAATTTGAGTGGTGCATAAAACTTCCTAAATGCATTTTTTTAATGCTTGAAAGGTGTTTCGTTATTCATAGACACAACTATTTTGAGTGTTTCTGAATAATTTAATAGCAAGTAAATTGCATTTAGCTTAATAAGCATATAATCATCTCGATCTCATCAGGAATTTCGATTCATATGCTAATAAGGTGGTGTTTTTACCTATTTGCCCTAGATGATGATTTTACAAGAAATAAAAATAACAGATAAAGTATATTTTTATCAATTCATAAATATCACAAATTTTTGCGGTAGTCATGCGTGGTTCATTAAAAGCCTGATGAACATGTTGGGGAGAGCGATTGCGGTATATTTAAAAGGTTGAGAATTCGTACGTATCTTACGAGTGCTTTAATCGAAGCTCTATTGGGGCCACGTTTATTCATCTTACCTCGAGAAAACACATTATGATGTGGGAATAAGTAACGTAATTTCGTCGGGCATATGAAAACATGTATTATTCGCACTTTACTTAAAATTAACTTCTACCATCTCAGTGGGAGATATTCCAATGCATTTCTTTAGTATTAATTAGAAACACTAACTCATTCGTGTTCATAAAGTTCATTTCTTTAACGAATGTGGGTAATAATAGCTTTTTTCTTTCTCTTGACCTTTTGTAACGTTCATTAGTGTCTCGAAGTGCAGATCTTTAAGAATGAAATGCAAATTTTGTGGCGAATGTTTCGATATTTTTTATACCTTCTTTAGGTATAATAATATACCAAAACTTTGGCCGGAAAGTTTGAATTTAATTTTTAAAGACCTACAGTCCGAGATGCTAATCAACGATAATGATTGCGGGGCTCAGTTGTGTTTGTTTACAACGTTGCGTTGGTGATGCTTCCTTTGTTTAGGATTGGTGATGATCGGATTCAGGCACGACCACCGAGAGATTACACTTAGATGTCTCTCGGTGCTCGTGATTCATGAGGATAGGAGCAATAGTGAAAGAGAGCGTTGAGCGAAGGGTCGCACATTTTACCGAAATGGAGGGTGCTAGACTATCCAAGAGGGTTCATCAGTTCCTTTGGGATAAGTCCGGCCAACAAGCCCTTTTGATCCGCATAGGATAGGAGTGGTTTGCTGGGCCGTAATGATGGAATTGTTTAAGGAATTGGGATAAGGTTGAGAGAAACTGGTCATCGACATAAGCCTTCCGCTGTTCGTAAGTGCTCTGGGTCCTCTGTTTTAGAAACCCCTCTTTAAACACACTTTCCATTGCAAACTGCTGGAAATTGAGGTTATGGCCTAAGGAATCTCCACCTATGTTGTAAATCGCCCGAGCAACATATGTGTAACAAACATAACTACTAAAAATGCTCCGATTGTAGTTTCAGCAGAAAGCGGCGGGTTACAATATTTTTAGGCTAAGATAGCTTCTGTAATACTGCCTTTCATGGCAGTATATAACAAGGACAATTCGCTTCCGCAAAAATCACTAGGTATTGTAACTAGTTCAAAATTGATGCATTTTATAGGTGAGATATCACTGCTACCTAAGTTCTCCAGATTTTATTCATGCCACCTGAGGTTTTGAATATCCTACATCCCATGTGAGTTGCACTTAGGTAATAAAGCAAAATATTAGTTCTTTCCATGAATAGGCCAGTCCTTAACATGTGAAGTTGTCACTTCTAATGCGTTTTGGCATTGAGCTATGCTAATTAAATCGATTAATGTTTAAAGGAATGCGTTTATTTTATGATGTCGCAAAGATTTGCTCTGAATACGACCTGGATCCGATATCTTCAACAGGTCCCAAAACATGACCCTGAACTTCAAAATCCAACTTATTTTTGCCGTCTTCCTTAAAGAATCATACAAGGCACATTAACACGTACTAGTTTATTTTGCATGCATAAAAAGTTTTGGTGGACCGGTATGGAAAATGTACCAATGGATGAAACAAATTATAACAGGTTCTATTTTCTGTAAAAAGCGTTTGCCCGAGTTGGATGGTTACTCGGTGCATTTCCGTGTTCATTCACACGTTCATACGTGTAGATATTTACTCATGCGTGTTGATATACCGTGTAACCAGGCTTTGATTGTCGATTCATGCGTTCTCTGTGTCATCAGATGTACGAGATCATGACGACCCTGAGAATAGGAAAGACAAGCGGTCAAATTTTGAAAGGCGGGGGTTGTTTTTGTTTCCCTCTTTGTAGCACAATGGATCAAACTGTACGGTTCTCCCCAAACCCAAGATCAAATCGGTCATGGCCGAGATTTTTAGCTCAAATTCGACAGGCCCTTCCGTGCTCCTGCAAATCCTCTCTTTTCCTGCCCATTAAATGGTACCTGCTGCAACCTTTTGAGTGGAATACGCGTTTCCCGAAAGGGTATAGACGTGGGATTTAAGCATACGGGTCGGTAATAGTCTGGCGGGAACATCAAAGGTTACTTTTTAGGATTATTCCGTGCGAATGCGTATGTTCGAGATGAATCCTTCATGCAGGTCCGTTCGTTTTGAGACCTCTGTTCCTAGTCGTTTCTTCTCTTTTGCTTTCCCACGCACAAAGTTATTTCGAAATCTTGTTTGGGACTCATGCTCAGGTGGGTGATTTCGGAGAAAAAAACACTCGATAGCGCAAATTTTGGCAATTACTAGAAGCCGACGTCAGTATTAAAATTACGGAAAATAACAAACTTTGCCTACTACAACTAAATCTTTAATCGTTGACTAGTTTCGATACCTTATATCATTTCCAAGACTAGTGGTACAAACCACTTTGGTACTCAGTTATATTCAAGGTAGGAAGCATCTATATTGAAACCTCAAATTCTATGCTATTATCAGAAATGGTAACAGTAAAAATAATACGAATAGATTTTATGAAAATCCCGTTATTTCTCCCTCATCAAGCCATTAATAAAGGTACAGGGAATCTAATTGCATTCTAAATAGAAAAAATTGAATACTTACGCTTTCGTCGTAGTTTTCCAATCAGACTCATCAGATCTATCTCTCGATCTCGGATTTTGCCATTTCAATCTCGTTCCATGGCACGGATGCCGATGAGATTTCTTTAATGTATATTTTATTCCAAGGGAGTGATAGCATTTCTCTTTCGTTTCCGCTATTGCTACACATAAAGTGCAATTTGATTGCTGTTCACGGGCCCCTGCGACCGTTCTCGAGGCTCGTTGTGCGAAGTAAGAAGAGGGTTTTTGAATTTCCGCGGAGTGCGATATAATTCTTCACTTTCAGTTGCTACCGCGTCGGTTGCTGTGGCGAAAGCAAATCGACGTAGATGAAGATTTTTGTAGACGAATTCCGAAGAGCAATTTCTTAATGATGTCGATGATGTTTTTCGGGTGTAGTCCGCTTACTTATTTGACTTGTTGCCCCGAAATTTCGTGCCCTTGTTACTTTTTTGGGAGGGAGACTTCCCTCAGAAAAATTGACCAGCAATGGCCGCGAAACGTCCGGCAACAAACCCCAATAATTACGCGACAAACACTCGAAAAATATCATCACCATCTTTAATGACACACAAAAGCTTCAACGTCTTAGTGGTTTTATATTTCGCAGTTTATCACACAATGAGATCGACGCAAAAGAGAGCGTAACTGACAACTTCTCGATCTATTTCTTTAATGTCGCGGGCTTCTTATTTTCCATCCTTGAAGTGAGGAATTATGAAACATAAAGGGTTAAGTATTGTCTTATGTCCCCTGTGTTTAATAGCGTTTTTATTGCTACTAATAACGCATGACTTTATCTTATGAAATCTGAAAATCAAGTTCCAATCTTCACGGTCACGTGTCAAATGGGTTTTTATTAGTGCCCATCGCACATATTCTCTTCCAAGTTTTGATCTCGGCTCCCAACTTATATTTTTCACGCAAACCCATACAGGTAGTATTTCTACTCTGAATTATTTTTCGTGAATGCAGTCTCTTCAATCTCGCATCACGCAGTTTCAATTGTCTGCGAACTTTCTCTAGAGCATGCGGCTATTAAGGTAACAGCTTTTGTTCTTAAACTGAAAGAACTTAAGAATGCGCTACCTTGGGAGCGAGGTTGGAGGAGAGATTTTATATTTTTTTGCCCTTCAGAACGGCTGGCTGGGTCGTTTTAAGACTAACATTTTTATCGAATGAGAATTGTGAGAAGAGAAATGGAACTTTAAATTTGTCGGGACTCGTGTCACTCCCTTTCGCCTTTTAAGGTTGATTTAATATGTCAATTAGGGATGCATTGTGAGTCAGAAATAAAGTCAACTCTCCCGTGCCGCTCTTGCATGTTGATGAATTTCATTCTTAATCGCTTCTGGCTCTTTTTTAAACTATTTTCTCACCTAGACTTGGACGGGCTATTTGCTCACCCTTTTTGGTTTTTTTTTTTAATTTTTCGCAATGAAATTTGGGGCATCCCACTGTTTAGCTTTGCATGTGAGGTATTGAGATCTTCCTATAAGTACTAAATTCTAGCTCTACGCTAGTGTGCTGAAATAATAGGGAATATTGAAATTGTTAGGTAGCAGATAATGTTTGGTATAAAGTTAGGGAGGAAGAATAAAAAATACCTCAAGAATTTTAACAAACGATTTTAGCCATAAACCGAAATGAAGCAAGAAATTGATTTCAGTAGTACGACCGTAAGTATTAGCCCTAGTATTTACGCTGACTTCCGCATGAACTTGGCTTAGCTGTTATATTGCCTGAAATGAAATGAAATACCCCTTGCTCGGATTGAGAGTGACCACTACGAAGTAATATCTGCGTAAATTTCAATTGCTAATAATCTTCATTTCCCCGTTGATTTTCAGTCATATATTCATAAGTTATATAAATTTAGAAATGAAATTACATTTTAATTTCCCAATGAAGGATTTGAATCTTGATAAGTTGCGGTTAGAGATCTGAACTATGACTTTTTTTTGGAAAGAGCTATAACTCTTGTATTATTAACCCAATTGCCGACCACCGTATCCCTATGGCTACACCCTACCATTCTGAGCATATGAGGCTCTTGATATAGAAACTGCGCATTATTTTGTTTTCAAATTGTAGCAAGTATTCTGCTCAATGTATTTGTTAACCTAATCCATCTATTAGTTAATTTTTGAAAATGCTGAAAGTAATTTCACTTGCTGGAAGGGACGGGTGCAAATCGGAAATCCAAAATGGATGCCTATTGTCTGTGAGTAAGTTAAATTTTAATATAAGTAAATATAGAATGACATTCAACCGATTATTTTAACCTTTCTTAATCCAAAACTTTGCAATGAAGATTTTGTCCTTTTTTATGCTGGTTGAATATGCATCCCATAAGATTTTGACACCTTACCGCACAGTGTAGCTTGTGGCCACCGGTCTTTCTGAGAAAACCGTTTGTTGAATGCACAATCAAAATATTTGTAAAGGATGACAGGAGACTGTAGGAGCAAAAAACTTAAATATCTTCGAAATCGCATGAAGCCAATTTTCTGGGAAGAAATGGGTTAATATCAAAATGATAACTATGTTTTATGGAATTTTATGTATTTTTATGCTATTTATGAGTATATTCAGAATTAATGATCACCGAAAAAATCCTTTTGGAACATTTTCACGGGCGTTCGTGTCCGTGTCTGTGGGAGGACCGAGTGAAATTATTTTCCCTGCGTTCCCTCCTCATTCACCGCAATCGTGCGGGCACATCAAACCCTCCCATATCGGGATATTGAGTCGTGGGTACCCTGGCCTTTCTGCGGAATGCGCGAGCTCTCGTTTCGACATGTTCGGAATACACGTTTCACCACTTCCATCCTGCCTTTGTCATTCAAATTGCTCGCGTTTATGGCACTCCCTTGAGGGAATCACATACAAGTGCCGCATGTAACCGAACAATATTCGCCTCACGAAAACTTGATGTTCGGCATTCCAACCTTAACCGCTCCGTTTTTAAGTGAGACCTCTGTAGGTACTGTGAATAGTAGGTGCGCATAAATGATTAAAATCTGAGAGGGGTGTAGTAGGTTCCCATTGCACTTTATTCATTGCATAGTTGGTCGGTATATATTTATTTCATATGCAGTAATTCCTGCTGTGACATGATTGGTTCCACGAAATCTCGAAAATGTTAAAGGTTACTGAGAGGGGAACTGCGATATCTTGCTTTGCACGAGTCAAGGTCGTTGAGGTATTGATATCCCCATTGATTCCCGCAAAATGTTTGCACAAAGCTCGTCTCCAACGGTGCTTGAAGAACGGCAGATGTCCAATATCCGTCTAATTGACTGGAAGGTCTGCAGGTAACGGTGCTTTCCACAAACAATTGGTATTTTGAAACTCGCTTCGGAATTTCGAATGGAAGGGAATAAAAATTTGTGACTGATTTCGCCGCAGAGTTCGAGATTACACAGGGCAGTTGGTGAATTTGAATTGCGTTTCGGACTTCCTCTGAATGACAAACAAAATATCTAGATTTTTGAGTCATGCTCATCAATTTACATTGCAATCTATTCAGCCCCTCAGAAGGATGATTTCTGGAAAAGTTGAATATATCCGTATGATCGTTAATCCTAGACACTGAAGAGCATGATCCTTTTGACAGCAAACGGATTTTTCCTAGATAAATATGAAAGGAAATATTATTATTTGGTCCTGTACCATGAAATAAGTGATTGAAATAGTGTGTGAATGAAAAATATAGAATCAAATAGCTTGGATGAAATTAAATGTTCGTTTGTGACCGATCGCTCAAAGTGATTGGCATGTATATTGCATTTAAATGATACTAGAGGATTTAGTGTGGGCACATACGATATGCTGGACTCTTCATCATCAGTGTCAATTTCAGACCCTTTTCTCTTGAATTTAAAGGACTGACGTGTGAGCATGTAAAATGCTTCACCATTGATGACAATCTTTCACTGTTCAAAATAACGATAAATTATCATTTGCGACTTAAATAATTGTGGAATATTTCAGTAATTACAATTTTTATTAATATTATCTTATCTACTATAGAATAATAATATTGCTTTCAAAATTTCTGTGCCTGTTTTGTATTATTTATTAGTCTTCATCACGTTTTTGTAAGGTTTTGTCATTGACTGAAACCATCATAAAATTTTATGCTCTTTCCTAGCGCTACCATAAAAGGTTTCACCTTAGTTCTCACATATATCTTGTTCGATTTTCAAACCGTTCAATTTCAGTATTGGTCAATTTCAATGGAAGACAATCATGCATATTTTTTCAAGCTTGTGTTTGATGAATAAAATAAAATCGTGCGAACGTACAAAAAAGATGCATCCCCTTATTTCAGATATGCATACTCGCAGGTTAATAGACGCTCGGAGTGACCCCCTGTAGCACGTACTGCCTACAGGCCTCCACGTGTGTTAATCCAGCACTGATTGGGTCTCACCTCCGAGGCCGTTAAATGGGGATGGGAGACGGGTTGTGGGTCGGAATGAGGAAAACGCGGTTATGGCAACGGGGGATGGGGTACGGGGGTGCTTGAAGGTCCCGAGGCCTGTAACCGCTAATGCAAGGTCGGTCGCTCTAGTGACCGTGAAACCGCTCGGCGCGTGTAATCTTTTTCCTGATAGAGAGAGAGAGCAATAGGCGAAATTAAAAAAAAATTATTTCTCTAACACGCACAGGCTCCAAAAAATTTCTGACATTGCCTTTGACAATAGCGTTACCGTTCGTGTGACGATTTATGGACGGAATGACATGTGTTTCAACCTTCTCGCCTCGAAAGGCATTTTTCCGAATTTTATTTTTTTCCGTTCGTGGGTTATCCTTGGCAATACGATTTTTATGGCTCACCAATAGCTATGTCGAGATTGCTACCTTGATTGCTGTCCGAGAAAAGTATTTTTCGGCTTTGACGCGTCAATTTTTTGTGCTTGATATTTTCGTCAGCCGTACAGTCGACGTCTTCCGTTGTCTCTTGACGTGACCTAAGAGAAACGGAGGTGTCTAAAGTAGGATTTCAGAGGATCCGGCTGCAATTTCCAAAATTACGGGGGGGTTTACTCCAAAATTACAACTAATTTTAAATTAAAACTCTGAGATATCAAGACAATAGCTTGGTAATTGAATTAGCGAAAAATATTTTTCACTGAAATTGAGTGCATGTATAACGAAGATTAGATCTCACATCCCTCTCGGCTAAGAACTAGCTACTTATATAAGAATGTATGTGGCCGAAAGTAATACCAATGGTAAAATTCATCGAGTTACGCGCTAAACGACTGGCGTGTTCCGACTTCGCGGTAACAATACATCAATGGAAAGCAAGCGATATATATTCACTGCTGAAAGTTAAATTCACGGTCATTTAGTAGGACTGTCGCGTTCTACGTATTCATAATGAATATTGATACAGCATGATAAAAGGGTACAGTAGCTGGATCCTTATGATGGAAGCGTGTTAATATTTCATGCATTTAGTAACACCTTGCATTTAATCTTCCAAAAAACTCTGTGGTAAATGAATCAAATACCTCCGTTTGATTTTACCCATTCCGTTTAGTTGTTAAAAAATGTGTTATCGATAGAGCCGAATATACTTGGTAATATTTATGAGTGTGCATTTTACTGAGGAAAACCATTTATATTTTATGCTATTGTATAAATCAACTTGTAGACAACGAATTAGTACGTAAACATAGGAATAAGAATGGTAGTAGTAACTGTTGTACTATTTTTTCACCAGTTCCGGCGATATAGTCCTTTGTTGATATCAATTTTTTCTAGATCATAGCAACCCACGCTTCTATAAACTGAATAAATGTTGACTTACTGTAGCTATTTGAGTAACGGAAGCATCGAGCAACAAGGTTATAATATTTTTTTACTTGGAAACTTGCTTTGCATGTTCATAAAACTGTCATTATGGAAGTTTAGCCTAGTGCTATTTCCCTGTGGAAGATTTGTTTTCAAGATTGGAAGGTAAACTATGGAGTGGGAGAGGGCGGACCAAGTATCTCTACAGGGATTGCCATATCTCCCATGGCACTATCCTCTCATCCGCACTTTGACTTGACCTTTAAATTAATACTCTTCCTAAGGCATCAAGTTCCACCTTGTGACAGTCATTTTATGCTACTTTTAGTATGTGCATGTTCTTAAATCCCATTTAAGGTTATAATATTAACATTCTGTTTGTATAGCAATAAGGCATCCAATATTTAAATAGTTATCCATAAATAAGCGACAAAATCTTTTTAGAAATTATGAGTTAGGAGATACATCAGGCGATTATGTTATATTTCCTATCATTTAAAGCAAACGAAATCTACTTGACGCTAGTATTTTGTATTTTGCACGCAATTTTCTCATATTACCTTTGGTTGGAGACGCACAGTTTTCGGACACCATTCCGTATTTTATTTTTCAAAGTTAGGGAATGAAATTCCCCTCAGCTGTTTTAACCACACCCTTGGCGGGATTTGTTTACGTTGACATTTGATTGAGGTGTTTTCTGTGCACCAGAGGACATAAAGGACATAAATCATTGGCGTTTTCCCCCAGCTTTTCACTGAAAAGTGCAGCTTTGAACCTTTGGCTACGTCGGGTAGGGAAGAAGAAAATACAGATACTTCTACCTTATGGATATTATCAAAGTTGCTATAAATGGAGATGGATAGTGGTAACGATTGGAATTATAAATAAGGATTACTTGCTGGATTAAAAAAACTTTTTTTCGAAGATTTTGCAAATCCATGATTTGTGTATTACTCTTTGCGGTAGGGAATATCAAGTATCCTAATTGTGTTGCCCACTAAGGCTGTATACTGGGTTCTTTGATTGGATGGTGCATGCCGTTCAAAATATAAATACTCCGGTATCACTCAACACGATAACTAGATGGTTTAAAATTTAAGAGTGTGAAGTAGAAAGAGCGACTATTGTCAGATTGTTTATCATCTCGGATGGATCGTGTGATCATACAATGAAAAAAAATGCACAGGAAATATTTCGTTTTACATTCAGAAGTTTTTATAATTGCTTCCTAATTTTTATCGCGCTTCTGTTTTTAGAACTTAGGAATTGAACCCAAATGATTTGAGCCAACATATCATCCCCCAGGAGTTTCTGAACTTAAGCATAGTAACATAATGATCCACAATGAGGAGTGACAAGCATTGCTGTCACGTCAAATGCGTGCAGAATCAGAGTTACGGCTTGCCACAACGGAACCACTCACGAGATCCCCCTATTTAAGCATCGTTCGAATGGACCGTAACTTGGAGAGATGTTCCTAATGATCGCTGTGGTTGTTATGACTATGGTATTAATGCGACGGACATTAATTCAACATGACCATGGAAGCAGGGGCACGTTAAAATGAAGCGTCGATGTTAAATTTCACTTGAAATTAATGTGCGTTCAGTTTCTTCCGGGAAATTCGGTCTCGATCTGGTTTTTATGAATAAGTATACACTTTGTACCGGCTGCCTCCTCAGTAATCTGCTAAAAGTGCAGTCAGATACATTAGAGTTCCTTACAAGGTCATGGTGCTTTAAATAGAGCGTGTGATTGAAAAACTCTCCGTTTTCAGTTGAGACCACGGTTGGCGGAAGTATTGAGTTTGTGGTGACCTTTCCATTCTTACTTACCAGCACATGAAATCGTCATACCTTTTAATCTACTCATTCCTCTACACTTTTGATTGCATTATCTAACTGGAAGGATTTACTATATTTCTATTTACGAATTACAAATTTAGATCTCTAAATTAGTTGACACTAGAGAAGCTACCAGGAATGTTTCATTTTTACATACTCCTATAAGTATTGTCCGCCTTTGTTGTCCTTAACGGTGTCTTACTTAAGCTGACAATGTTTCGTCTAACAGGTAAAAAAATATTTTAATGCTAAAAGACCAAATAGGAAGTCCTGTTGGTTCGGGGAAATCGTAGGAGAATCGTAGGAATCGAGGAGAGTTTTAGTAGAGATCCCGTAGCCGTAGCGTAGCAGCACATACCATTGATAACTCAACTTCAGTGTTTACATACAATGATTTGGCTCTGAAGAAAGCTCTAGAAGGGTGTGCCTAGACTTATAGAAAAATAAGCCTTTCCAAATATATCCACTTTCTGCAGTCATTCTTACCTTGTGTAATGAGCTTGTGTGCGAGTGATAGCGCCGCTCCCGGCACCGAGTCCAGTGTTCGCCGCTCCTTCTTCAGCAGCCGCAAGTAGTCGTCCTCTTGGCCCTCGGGCGGAGCCGAGGAAGCGGTCCCGCCGGCGGGTGCGACGGCCGAGGGTGCCGCGTTTATCGAGTGTGGAGGTGCGGCGACCACCGGTAGTGATGTCCCTAGTCCTATACAATGCGGCGCGACCTGTTCTCCCGCAATCAAAACTCCGCCGGCCACTTCCTTAGCCTCCTCCCGACTCTGCTGAGGACCAACTGCCTGTGTCGCCTCGTCGTGGGGCGAGGCGTTAGCGCCGCCGGTCGTCGTAGAAGGCGGTGAATGCTGGTTAGCGGGCGCCTCGGGCTCCAGCAAGGCGTCCAGTGCAGCCATACAGCCGGGGCCGGCCGGACGGACAGCGGCCCGTGGGTTGGGGACGAGTTGCAGTGGTGCTGATACTCAGATGCCCACTTAAATCGGGTTATATCAGCGGGGAGTATGGGAAACAAACACGGCTGAACTCTATTAAGGAGTTTTAAATGTTATTTGGGGTAGGGGAAGGTGGGGATACGTTGTCTTAGTCGAACGTAGTACACTTTTTCGCATGAACCTCCCTTTTTTCACCGAATAATTATCGGGCGAAAAGGAGCGAGTACTCCAGATTCGAGAGGAAACAAAAACACCACCCCTTCGAAGATCAAGAGGCACGCAGCTGTGATAGGCGCGGTCGCCGTCTCCCCTACTCTCTACGTTTTCAGCTTCCGGGTTGGTACTTCCTCCTCAGAGCACTGCCACCGCGTGAGTGAGCTCTGCTCTGGCGCCCGGCTCTCCCTACCTCCCCGTGTGTTCGCCGCCGTTGTGTGTATACGTGAGAGTCTCTCCTCCCCTCTCTCTCTCTCTACGTGAGTCGGAGGGATGGGAAATGAGCGGTATAAGAGGGGGATGCTGGAGGGGAAAGGGCCCGAGCCGGAGCGCGGAAGGTCCCGAGATCTGGTGGGGGGGGGGGAGAAAGGGGGGTCTGCTCCTTTCTCTCGCTCTCTCCCTCCCTACCTTCTCTGCTCCTCGCTTTTCCCAGAGAGAGAGAGAGACGAAGAACGATGTGTTTTGCTGCGAGGAAGGTGTGGGAGAGGGGGGTGCGGCGTTTGCGACCGGGGGAGTGGGGGGTCTAAAAGGGGCGCGGGCGCGGTGGTTTATACAGAGAGAGAGCAGGTGCTGCGCTTTCAGCCGGGAATGGAGAGAGAGGCCGCGCCTGTAGCCAGCGGGCGAGCCGGTTTGCGAGTGTGGAGCGGAGTGCGGCAGCAGGGTGCAGAGGGGCTTTGGGGAGGGGGAGGAGGGAGTTTGGTGGGAGCACGCGCAGTCAGCACCTCGCCATTCGCCCACTCGACTCTGACTCAAAGCGATCCTGGCCCAAATACCCCCCTTTCTTCCTTCCTTCCCCCCACTAGCTCTCCATAAAAAAAGAAACCCTTTCCCCTTAAACACTCCCAACTATCCCCTCTCCCCCCTCTTCGTAGGTCCGAAAACCCTGCCGTCTACCGAGCCTTGCTACTCCGCAACCCTTCCAACTCTCCGCTAAAAGCTGGTTCGACCATCCCTCCCTCTCCATCATCTAAACTCCCGACGAATCCTCTCTTGTTACATGCACTCCTTTCTCCTTTCTTCGGGTGAAAATATTTTACTCGGTATCATAATTACATAGGTAAATATTTTTGTTCATTAAATATACATATTATGAATATGTAAACAGGAAATACACCGTAAATATTCTTTAAAAACTCTATAGGAACATAATTAATCGTAGCGGGCGTAACTTGGTGGAAATCCATAATCGCAGGAATAGAAGGATCAACAAATTTGCTATTTCCACAGGGTAATTTATTGACACCGACCATGGTTTCGTTACAGAGTAACAAACCAAGGTGTCAAGGTGTTAATTGATAGGTGTTACCTTGATAATGTTACTCTGTAACGAAACCATGGTCGGTGTTAATCAATTACTATGTGGAAATAGCAAAGTTGTTGATCCTTCTATTCCTTCTCTATAGAAGAATTTTGATTATTTGAGATTGAATTATTTATACGCATCTATAATATTGCTTGCCAATTCCTACGGAGTTTATTGGAAATCTTGCCTTCTACTGCGTTTTCCTACTCCGCAACATTTGTAACTCTTCTGTTATAGCTGATTCTCTCATTCTTCCATCTCTATCTCTGTCGAACCTACCGGAAAATTTTCTTATTTTTCCATTCATTCCTCACTACTTTTCTCTGGAGACCTGAAAATGCGTCGTAAATATTTTTTATAAACTGATTTGGAACATTGCGATCACCTAAAGTGAACAAACGTATATACATCGTTCATAGTTGCATATCTCTTCTCACAAGTTTTTGCAACTCCGTAGTCGTTCTGACTCTCCACTAAAAGCTGATTTTTTCTCTCTCACTCCATCTAACATTTCTCCTATAACATCCATTTCTCTCACCCTTTTTCTTCTCTCCTCTTCTCCACCCCTCTTCAGAATTACATGTGGTAACGCATAGGAACATTTTACCCAATACTGTGAAATAAATTAACTAATTTTTACGATACTCTAGGGGTATATTAATAAATATTGTTATATATATTATTATTAAATATTCTTTAAAACTCGTTAAAAATATTGTTGCTTATTGAAATATTAAATTCCCTTTGTGTGGAATCTTATACATAAAGCAATGTTTATGGAAAGTTTATTTAACAGCTTTATCAGTCTGCACGTACTTATCTCCCTTATCTTAATCTTCTACTACTCTCTCCACTAACAAGTTGCTTCACCCATTCTTCCCTCTATCGCTCTATCCACCCGAGAAATCCTTTCCTACCTCATAAAACTTAGTCATCTTTTTCTATCCATTTCCTCTTCTCCTCAGTGAAAATGTTGAGCACAATTTGTTTACCATAGGTACAATTTTTTTAACCATATATGCCGAATTAATTGTTGTAAACAGTGAATACATCGCAAACTTTCTTTATTACTTCAGTTAACGCAAATTAAAGTAAAATACACTAAGCGTACACGGATTTCTTGCATGTGTTTTTGCACGAATTTTATTTAGTGAGTACATATTTGACGATACATAGTGCTATTTTTTTTAGAGTGACGGTGTGGACAGTTTATGCGTACATTGTGTTGACTAATATTATAAATTTAATTTAAATTATTAACATAGATCGTAGTTAAATGCACCCCGGGTTAGTAATGAGGAAGTGCTAAAAAGAGTGGGTTTCACCTCACCCCTGAAAATGTATATATATTATTATACCCCTGGATTATAGTTTCCCGCAAGAGGCAGTGGGCATCTTTGGCTCTGATGGTACCCTCTTCTGTAAATCCTCCATTATATATTGTTGCGGAGGAAATGCTGGAAGGAACAGATCGCCGCACAAGAAAATTTGTAAAAGTCATAAAAAGGATTTAGGGAGATCCCAAAAAATGTAATCATCAAATTTACCAGACGTATTAGAAAGCTCTTATAGTATTAAGCAAGCTTGAAATTCAAAGAAATTCATATAATGTATATGAATCTCTGCCGCCCGCCAGTCAGCACGCTTTAAATCTTCCTAGCAATACCTTTTACTGCAGATTTTATATTACGGAAATAACTATTTGTTTCAAATGCTACCATGTGACTTAAAGGAGGTATGAATGCAACTATCGTTACATTCATCATCATCATAAGTCAACAATCCTTTTGGTTTGACGCAGCTCTGCTATCCGTCAGCCTTTCAATAGCGACGTATTTCGTCTATTTTGCAATCTTTATAAGCTGTCCTATGTATCCCTTTCGGGGCCGTACCATCTTCCCTTCCTTCCACCTGTCCTTCTACGATTGTTTTCATCAGATCATCATGCCCCATAATGTGGCTGACTACGTTGTCTAGCATCCTTCCTAAGGTTTTTAGAAGACCTCTCATTGAGCAGAATTTGGAGTTTTATTTTGGGGGGGAGGCAGCAATCCTGCCGGGGGTGAAGGGCTATGGAATAGAATAGAATAGAATAGAATAGATATTTATTATGCTCTGGGAAAAAACCCTTGGAGCAAAAAACACAATTTACAAAAATAATGGCTCATCAAAGCAAAAAGTTCATGAAAAATGTCAAGTAAAGTCGTTTGATACGCACCTATAAAAAAGAAATAACACGTAACAAGGATTGAAATTTGACATCATAGGCAGACGGAATATAGTACATAATACATAATAATGATACATAATAGGCTGTATTTTCGTGGGAGTTTATTTTAGCTCTCCACTGAGTAAGTCCATGTACAATTTAATTTTAAAAGCATGGATGGAGCCCCTCTGTCTAAGATCCTCAGGGAGAGAATTCCAGAATTTTGATCCCGTTATCAGAAATGATTTCTGGTAGATATTAGTACGTGGAGTAGGATAACATAAATAGTCATTTTTGCGAGATGACATATGGGTGGTTACTGATCTGTTCATAAAGATTTCCCGGAGATAATTAGGGATTCTCTCTCTGAAAATCTTAAAAAGAAGAGCACCGAGTAGATATTTCCTTCGATTACAAAGATTTAGCCAACC
The DNA here is from genome assembly GCF_921293095.1 of Ischnura elegans. Classification (NCBI taxonomy): domain Eukaryota; kingdom Metazoa; phylum Arthropoda; class Insecta; order Odonata; family Coenagrionidae; genus Ischnura; species Ischnura elegans. The sequence continues at coordinate 101,672,590 of NC_060248.1, read as the reverse complement.
AAGGCTGATTCTGTACTGTGATACATGAACATCCTTTCTTAAATTGAATACATATCTTACACATGAATTAAGTAGCCTTTGTAACTTTTTATCCAGCTCTTTAGGCATGTCATTATAAACAAGACTACAATAGTCAAAGGAAGGGAATACCAGGGTAGAAATTAACATTTTTCGGGTGGATATAGGAAGTAAGTGCTTGTGCAGTTTTAGTTGATACAGTGTGATATTGACTTTATTACAGATTTCGTTCACATGTTGGTTCCAAGACAAATTTTTTGTGAGGGTTAGTCCAAGAGTGCGAACAGAGTCGCTGAACGGTATTTGATGGTCACCAACTACAACTGGAGGAAGGTGATTATAATCTATTTTGTTTAGGATCCTTGAGCTACCGATGATTATTGCTTTCGTCTTCAAACAGTTCAGTATGAGGTGGTTTTTACCCACCCATTTTGTGATTTCTCTCACGTCATGATTCACTAGATTAATACTATCAGCTATGTTTTTAATCGAAGTATGGATGTATATTTGAAGGTCATCTGCATATATCATATATTTACAATTTTTAATCGCAATTGAAATGTCATTGACAAATATAGAAAATAGCAGAGGTCCCAGGACAGATCCTTGAGGAACTCCGAAAGATACTGGAGCCCATGCGGATAAGTTATTTTCAGGTCCTAAGACTGCTTGAAATCTATTGCCTAGGTAGGAGCAGAACCAGTTTAAAGCTGAACAAGAGAAACCAAGCTTCACCATCTTATGGATTAGTAGATTATGATCAACTCGATCGAATGCTTTACTGAAATCAAAAAGAACTAGTATTGTAACCATACGCTTATCAATATGAAGTCGAATGTCATCGGTTATCTTTAGTAGTGCCGTCTGCGTACTGTATCCATGCCGAAAACCTGATTGCATAGCGTCAAGTCTGTTATTGTTATTTAGGTACTCTGTAACTTGCTTGAAAACAATTCTCTCCAACATTTTCGACAGGGCGCACAGAATAGAGATTGGCCGGAAGTCAGAAGGTAATTTTGCATTTTTTGTCTTCTTTATCGGACGAATAAGTGCTTTTTTCCACTCCGATGGAAATACTGAATTATCGAGAGAATGGTTGAAAATTTCAAGGATGTAAGGTAATAGGGCATATTTGGCAAGTTGAATAATCTTTACTGGAATGTCGTCAACTCCAGTGGCATTTGACTTGGAGAACTCCAATACTTCGATCAGAGTCTCAGGAGTTACGTGCTTAAAGTAAAAGTTGTTATCACTGAATGGTATAACTCGCTCAAGTCTGGAGTTAGCTGGGGCATCATTATGACTAATCGTAGTTGACAAAAAGTAGGAGTTTAGCTGATCGAGAGTTATATTTGGGGGTAGAGAAGAGTCCCGTCTTCGAACCAGCCCAAGATTTCGAAGCTCACGCCAAATCAATTTCGGGTCTCTCTGCGAGGAAAGCTTCGAGGAATAAAACTGGCGTTTACTGTCATTGATGGCTGATTTAACGCGATTTCTAAGTTCCTTGTATTTTTGTCGCAGAGTGGAACAACCAATGCGTCGAAAGGCACATCGCGCTTGGTTGCGTTCTTTAATCATGAGTTTTATCGTCTCATTCAGCCAAGGAGGTGTTCGGCGTTTAGGCCGACATACCCGTAAGGGAAAAAAAGTGTCAGAGCAACTAGCTATGTTTGACGTGAAACAACCAAGTTTTCCATCGATAGAACTAGAGTTAAAAACACCATTCCAATCCATCGCTAGAAGCGCATCATGAAGGCACCGGGAATCAATGTTTTGAAAGTCACGGAATCTGAAAGAGGTGGGTGTGACAGACATAGATAAACTGAAGTTGTAGGTAATTTCAATCAAGTCATGAGACGACAGGAAGGGGACAGAAGTCTGAGAGTATTTTGAAACTTTTTCCAGATCGTCGACGATACAGAGATCTAACAGGGTAAGACTTTTTCCTGTGTGATGCGTTGCAGCATATGGTACAAGATGGAGATTGTTGCAATGCACAAAGTTATGCATGTATTTACCATCATAATTATTTCGTATGAGGTCAGCATTGAAATCACCAAATATAACAATATTTTTAAAGGTAGGGGCATAGTGCAAAAATGCATTTTCAAAGTCTATGGGGAGTGCCGTTTTAGGAGGCCGATACACGACACATAGCAGTAATTTCGAGGAAATTTCACTATGTATTTCTGATATAATAAATTCAGAAGTATGGGAGTAGGTGCCGGGGGAAGTGGCAAGAACATTTACATTCAAATTCTTTCGTACATATACGCCAACACCCCCACCACCTTTACCAATTCTATCATGTCTAAATATATTATAACCATTCATTGTAACCATCTCATCTGGTATGCGTTCTTTTAGCCAAGTTTCGGACATGCAAATTATGTCGTAGGTTGATTCCTGAAAGAAGAGGCAGAATTCATCAAAATGGCCAAATAGGGATTGACAATTAACGTGGCACAGAGTTAAATCTCTTGAGATCTTCTTGTGAGCAAGCAATGACTGAGTGTTAAAAAAAGATTGGCAATTAACACAACATATCTTAATGCAATTAGATTGAAAAACTCTTTGAACCAGATGGCAGCCCTTGGGTTGACAAGTTGGTTGCTAATCCACCAATGAAGAAAGTTTATCAGTATCCTCCGTCGAAGAAATGGTGAGGCGCTCGGAACCGTCTTCTTTGCGAACGTAAATCCTTCCATTGCGCACCCAAACATACTTGATTTTGCCATTTTTCTTCAAGTCGCGAACCACTGAGTACAGTTTACGATTGAATACTCCCCAGTGAAACGGGGAGGTCAACTTTTGTTTAAATTAGCCTCTAAAAACAGAATTATTTATTTTAATTGTACTTGAATGTACAGATTTTGTACCTTTTTTGGACAAATTACTATTGAAGTTGGGTGCTGGTGAACGGCTCCCCCTGCCCTCCCAGAACTCCGTTCATGCACACCTCCCACTCTTCTTAGCACTTCCTCAATTGTTACTCGGCCGGTACGTATTATCTTAATCATTGTTCATTCTTCGGTAAATTTTATATTTACGATAGAATTCTCCTATTATTTTGAAAACCCCATTCGTCTGCTCACTGCACAGCACTACTCTGCAACCCAACCCAGCCACCCATCCCTCTTCGCCCAACTTACTGCAAGCTTTCCCTCTTTCTCTTCCTCACCTTCCCACAAATCCTCCTCCCTTAACTGCAACATTAATTTCTCTCCCTCTCTCTCTGTACATTTACCTTTCCATTCAGATACTCTCTCTCTCATGTCTATTTACGTGCCAGACCACTTTGTCCGCTCAGATTTCACAAATTTTAGTTTTGCTCTCACCGTCTCCTAAAAACAATGGGGTGAGGAAGGGAGAAAGATAATGTGGTGAGGGAGAAATTTGATACGTTGGGAGAGACGAGAAATGCCCTCACATGCATATGTGACTGAAGTCTGGAGTGATTAAGAGCTTAACCTGAGAGAGAGAACACGTATTGCAAAAGCCCTATCTTCCTGTCGCTCGATGAATATTTAAACTTGTCCCATTCCATCTTCTATTCCTTGCGCTCTTGGGAAACTGTGAAATGTTTTTCTCTCTACGTCTTTTTTTTTATCCGATGCGTACCACTCGGTCGTATTTTCCACCCCCAAAAATGTGTGTGTGTTTGTCTGGCTTTCCAGTTGAGAATATTTATTTACAGTAGGGCCTAGAAGCTTTCCATCCTACCGAGCATATATTGTCATAACTCCCTTTCTCTTTTACATTTTTTGTGTCGTAACGTGGTTCTCGGACCTCTCCTCTACAAATCTTTTCAGATAGTAATAGAGCAGCTGCAAGAGGGCGGGAGGAGGAATTTTGCGGTCTTAATTTCGACCAAATGGACCCCATTTGTACGTCCACCTGTCTCTTTTCCCCCTTTTCCTTCATCAACTAAACTCCTCGACGTGATCTCTTCTCACCCTGATCAAGACTATCCCCTCCTCCACTAGGGCGGCTCCAGGATTTTTTTCTGGGAGGGGGAGGCACGAGGGTCTGACAGGCAAACGGTCTTCTCATAATTGAGATTAAAAACAAACATGCAACAATTACTATTCGAAATATTATTTTAACGCTCGAACGGGCGCGCCTGGTATTTTTACGCGACTGGGCGCGTGGCGTACTTTGTTCACGATACACGCATTTTTGAAAAATCTCAATTTTTGTTTAAACTTATCTTTATTTGTAGAAATTAGTTCAAGCTTGTACATTTATAGGTGATACAGATGCAAAGGTACACAGTTGGTACAGATGGTACTCGGCCGGTCGTGCGGCGTAATTTATACGCTGCGGATGTCATGTTCCTCTTGCCGATCTAAAAGTAAATTAGCTGCAACACTTCGAGCTTTGAAAACTCGCACAATGGACAGTCAGAGTACATTTTAAGAATACACGAGGCCATTCTAGACCAGAATACACGTACAACGTTGAAATACTTGGTTTTCGAAGATTGGCGTAGGTACTTTATACTCCAGCGCGCTCGCTCGAGGGTCTATATGAAAGTTATTAATATGAAATTATATGATTGAGGCACCGTAACACACAAAAAATGAGCTTAGTGATAACTGTATTAAAAATCTTGTCTATTTTTTAACGTCTTGGGGCACGTGCCCCCCCATTAAATCCGCCTGTGCTCCTCCATCATCATCCAGTCTCTTCCCGACACCCTCCTTCACTCCATGCTCTTTTTCAATCCCAGACCCTGGAATACCCCTTCCTTCTTCTTCTTCTTCTGCCTTTCCCCGATTCCTTCCCTTCGCTGAAAACCCATCTCTCTTTCTCCACCCCTGAACTCTCCCCTATATCCTTGCATCCCTTTGTATTTGTCCTTTTTATACTCTGTAGTCCTGGCCCCGGACTCTTCCGCACCCCTTATAAACCCAGCACCTTTTCCTTATATCCCTTTTCAGTGGTGAAACTAGGACTTTGGGGGAGATGGATCAGATTGAATAAAACACCACACCAGGTAATAGTTCAGGAAATTTTCTTCATAGAACGAATGTATTTTAGAAAAATATGATTGCATTTACTATTAGTTACAGAAATTTACTAGTCGTATCTCCCTCTTCCCCATAGTTGTGGTCTATTAGTCTAAGTGACTCCATTAAATCCGTAAAAAAATCCGTCGCTATTTAATTCACAAGTTAACTCGGTTAAAACAGATGATATTGCTATAACCCTATATCTTGTGTGTGTAACAGAAGAATGACGATGATCAAATGGATCGACCAAGTTAGTAATGAGGAAGTCCTAAGAAGAATAGGAGAGAAGTGAAGCCTCGTGAAAACCTTAATAAGAAGACGGAAAAACGTTATAGGCCACATTTTGAGAAATGATGGCCTGATGAAGACAATCGCCAAAGGACAAACGTATGGCCAGAACAGAAGTGGATGACCTCGAACAAGATGAATGGAACAGGAAAATAAAGATGTGAAAGAGAAGAAATACATAGGTGTGAAAAGATTAGCTGATAGGAGAATTGAGTGGAGAGCTGCGTCAAGCCAATCTTCGGATTTTTGACCAGTGATGATGATGATGATAATCATAGCTATCCATTTTCATGTCTACCGTTGATGAAGGTTCAAAAATAAACCGATAGATTAGGAAAAAATTAAAATTTCAATTGTTTCAAGGCATACAGTCCAAGATACTGATTTAATATTAACTACGGAGGTTGGGAAAAGGAAATAAAAAACGTCATTTTCTAAAAAATAGTGGAATGATAAGGGCCCTTTACAACATGGCTAGATGCGCAATATTTTTTGCTTCCCCTTTTTTGAACCTGCAATATTATCATTGATTTGCTTTGAAGTTCAATTCCATGAAACAACTGACGCTGTTTTTGAGTTTTCAACTCCTTATGTTTTCAAGATTTTGACTCCGTAGTAACGCCAAGTCAAATTGTATTGAACAAGGACCTAGCGTTTAAATTTCTGCTTGAGGTTTTCTTGCGCTAGATTACAGTTCACTCCATGGTTTCCGGGTTAGCTGCGTGAAGTTATTTTTCAAGACGACATTTCGTGGCGTATGCTGGCCACATCTTCAGATCAGGTCTGAGTGGTCTCATCAGACTCAGTCAGACCTTATCTGAAGATGTGACTAGCATAGGCCACGTCATCTTGAAAAACAATATAAAAACAATATGACGCAAATAACCTTGAAACCATACAGAAAACTGTAAGGCCTTAACCGTCGATGATTATTTCGAACAATGGAATCATCGATCAAGCCTGCCGAAGCTCGCTTGTTTCTTCCCTCCCATTTTGCGATTTTTCCCACCCTTTCCTCTCTTTCTTGAGTCTTCAAGCTCTGATGAAGGTTTGAAAATAAACAGAAACGTTGGCAAAATTGCATTTTAATTTCTTCAAGGTCTACTCTCTAAGATACTGATTTAATATAAAATATGAAAAAGATATGAAATAACCTCATTTTGTTAAATAGGGCGCTATCATAAAGATCCTTTTCAACATGGACAAATTCGCATTTTTGTCCTTCACTTCGGTGGGAGATTTCAGCATTCCATTGTTTTTAGTTCAGTCTCGATTAACAAAATGGCGCTGTTTTCGAGATTTCAACTCCATAGCAACGCCAAATTAAGCCAAGTTGTAGTGAACAAGGCCTTAACCATCGATGATTATTTCGAACAATCGAATCGTCGATCAAGCCTGTCGTCCCGCGCTTGCTTCTCTCCCCTTTGCGATTCCCTTTCCCACCCCCCATCTCTCTTTCTCGCCCTCTTGCCGTGTGAAACTCCCCGAATCTTTTCTTCCGTCCCCTACTTTCCCATTCCGGCCACTCTCGCCGCGCCACCCTTGTCTCTCTCCCACGAATCCTCCTCCTCCACGCTCCTGAGTGGATTCCCTTTTTTTCCTAATTCTTTTTTCTCTTCCCCGAACACCGCAGGAGGGACCCTACTCTCTCCTAAGTCTATTCCTCCATAGGCTTTTTCCATGAAGAGACCTTCCAAATCTTGTCTTCTCACCTTCCTTCTGCTCCGGTACTAGATTTCTACCCAGTCGTTCTTTTTTTCCGCGTAAGATTTTTTTTCGCTGCCGTCGTCGATATTTCATTCTCGTTTCTTGTCCCAAATCTTCCTATTTTTACGCTTTTATTCATTTCACGATATTGTTTACATCCCGCTCCGAAAGCTTTCTCAAATTATTTTACATCACATCCCTTTTTTGTTTGCATCGTCCGCAATTTGCCAAGGAAAGGTTATAAACGCGTTTTCCTTCATGCCTATGAAAACAATCACCCTTCGTTTTGCAAAAGAAAACATTTGATACATATTCTGAAAATGTAGTCTCAGTCCTCTCCTCTGAATGTTTATTTTCGATGAGTTGTTATTTTTATTATCGTTATTATTATTATTCGAATTTCGCATTGAAGTCATGACACGAGAGTCAGCGAAATGTGATGTATTCCCATTTTTTTCTGTGTTCATTGATGCCTAAAATTTTGTCATGAACATATGCTTGGAGAAATCACGTTTGATTAATTAAAATATCATTCATGATGGAATACAAATTTTATTAAGAAAGATAAAATATGATAATTTCTGAAGGGATGAAGGAGAAATGACTTGCTCGAGAAGGGTATCAATGAGTACATGGAGATAGGAAATAATGGCCAGGGGCTAGTAAAATAGTATCAAGTTGGTACTGATATGAATGAATTTGCCTTTCGTAGTCGAATATACCGCAGCTAAAATAGATAACCCTATGGAAGAACTTAATTATTTCCCGGAGAATAACATTGATGAATGTGTTCTCAACCTTCCCACGGAGCAAAAACCGACGTTTTGTCAATGAGTTTACAGTTCGTCTTTTCATTTGTGATTCCTGGAAACGTTTTTTTTTTTCACATACGTAATAAGGTGCAAGTTCTCCATGTGCCAGACTTTTATTTATCTGATGTGAATAGAAATATTTAAGTCCAGATTAAAATTTTGATCTTGACGATCGGAAGCGGATCCGTAAAAATTTGACTCATAACTTAAACTTGAGCCTTGATCTCCCAAAAAACATAAGTTTAGCCTGATCTATTTGGTTAAGATCATATCCGTTTCCGTTGACTAATTTTGTAAATATTAGATGAGGAAAATAACGGAAGCACGTCGTCAAACATCAGTTATGGAGGAGAAAAAAACGCTAATGACGAAGACGTTAATTAAATAGAAGAATCAAGACTGAAATAAATGAGGAGCGCTGTACCAAGTAGAAAAGAAAGATTTCTTTTTTTACATCGGCGTCTTATTTGTTTGCTCCACGATGAAGTAATTGAAGGAACCTGCAATTAGTTCTTCAGGCTCCAATCGTGAGTGGCTTTAATATTAAGATCGCGATTTATAAACGAGAAATATAAGCTTAAACTGAGATGCAATTAATTACATCTCAGGAAGGAATGAAAAATATGAATTACTTTTTATCTTGGAATGTATTTTTTTGTGATAGAAAAGCAAGGAAATGTATGAACATTTATTAATATTTAAATGACAGTAAAATCTGCATAAGGGAGTAAAAAATTCTGCTTATTTTGTAATGTCAATGAACGGGAAAATACAAATGTACCAAATCCACCTAAGAACGCCAGAGTCCATAATGGAGAAAAATATACCTCAACCTAATGGAATACAGTAATTACATTGCCTAGATGAATTGCTCTCAACATGATCTATAGGGGAGCAAGGAGATAGTTCTAAGGTTGTATGGTAGAAAAAATAAAGCATTATCAAAAAAATTCGTAGAAAGCAGTCACTTTCAATATGAATCAATTTATTCAATTTCAAAAATGAACTTGCATTGTTAGCATCAATAGTTTTAAAATATTTCTCTATTTTCATAAAACGAAATTCTGTAAATGCCTGTACAAAAACCACTGATGGATTGGTGAAATATATATTTCAATAGGCTATTGTAATTTTTCAAAATGTTCTATCTTGACGCGCTTTAATATCATTTTAAAAATAAATAGCAAGGATTTTTCATCAGTTATTACACTTACGTAAATTCTAAATGAATATCACTAACACCTAAGACGTACGAACCATTACAAAGGGTTAGGTGTATTCACAATCCCGTCAATATGCTTACTGACGTGGTCATCTCGTGTAATTAGATTCTTTTTATTTCCGTTGTTCGCTCTAATGCTTTTGGAGAAGCGTGTGGATGAGGTGGATCTTTTTTGGTGGATTGTCCTTATAAATATTTTCTGTTGTGTTTAAGGCGTAAACCTATGATTGCGGCATGGATCGTGGTATGGTGCTAATATTGGATAAAAAAATATTTAAATATATTTTATATTCAATCATGAAAATAAATATTTGTGACAGAAGTCACTCGGTTTGAAATAAGATCATTTAACTATGGATTGCATTTTTTTTTAGAATTCTTCAACTTCGTTGTCACAGGTAGTCATTTACACTTGGAAAATAGAATTATTCCTCAAATATTTCTAATTTCCTTGATGCATCTGGATGAATGATCACTGAATGGGTATTTAATATGTTTAACTCGAAGTGGGAGTCGGAATCTTTATGAATATGGCACAGGTATTTTTCCCATCCATTGGCAGTCCATCGCGTTTTTCATCGAGGAAAAATGGTGAAAAACATTCTGAGGAAATTGCCACAGTTTTTTTGGGCGCTGTGTTTATGCTTTCGTAAGAATTCTCATTGCTTTTAATTCTTTGACTTCCCATAAATATTTCACTTTTTTTTTAGAACTCAGATTTTCTCCGTATCACCCAGGAAACAAATTAGGTATCGTAAATCAATTGAAATAGTTTTTTATTCAATTCAACGCCTTTTTGCCAAAAATCTTTCGTGCAATAAAAAACAAATAGTAAAGGAAATTAGTGCTAGTTTTGTAAAGCATATTAAGCACACTATACTGTCTCACGTCTGTGGAAATGGATCTACGCTATTTCGTCTGCCTATCCTTCCCAGGATCTCTCTTTAACCTTCGGTAGATTGAAGAGCCAACTTCTTCCTTCTGATCTTGATTATCAATTTTTCATCTACTTTTTTATATTGGCAATGTTTAACGCTGCATAATTTTTATTTTTATTAAATCTAGTAATAATAATATAACCTCGTGTTTTTTAATGAAGTGAATACACGAACTCTTAGTCCTATCTTACAAATTACCTCATGGAAAATCACGCTCACCCAAACCCTGAATGGCGAAAAACCCGCTTCTAGGCGAGATTCAAACCGGTGATCTCTGGGTTAGCATGCTAATTTACTCCGCCGCCATTGATGCCATTTTATCGTAATGTGATTGTAAAATAGGGTGGTTTTCTATTATTTTTTATTGCCTAAATCGAAAGATTATTACTCCTGGAGTACTTATTTCTCGCATTTATATTTTTAAATGACGATATATATTTTTCGCGATTGAATGAAAAGTGAAAATTTTCAAGCGCGCGAAAACGCGACGGCTAAGTATGAATGCCGGGAAAGCTCCGTGTGACGTCGTTCTGGTTACCGCTGCCGCAAGTGAGGTGACCTTGGGGCGAGGCTTTGAGCGCTGATACGACGCAGGATCAGGCAGGTAGCCGAGTACCCTGCTAGCTGGTAGGGCTGGGCTGAAATAGGGATTATTAATACCTTATCAAACGGAGAAAATTTTCCGACCTTAGCCAGTTTTAATAGGTGATTATTAAGACATGTTTCCCTGGCTCTGTGCCCCATGCATGCATTGGTAATCTCAGACGATGTAAAACTCCTATCTACTCGTATATAAACTAGGTCCCTCTGACGTCACGTGGAGTGGCATCGCATGGGCGCCAATCTGGCCTTTTTCAAATGAAGATGAAAATTGACCATTGCCATTCGTCTAAACCGGTATTTCTAAAACCAAACAATTTGTATATTATGAATACACTAATGCTGGTAACGAATCGCAATCAATGCCTTTCGTTTTCTTTGATGAAAGAAACTACTCTATTGAAAAAATAAAAAAATAAAAAACTCTTACGCCAAATCTCTCAGTTCTTCCCTCACTTTGTACTCGAGTGATATCGGTCGGCAAATATTCGATCCTCGTTGGCCCCAAAACATCCGATTCTTCGCCCTCTCTTCCTGTCCATCTCCTCTTCGCGTCACCCGTCATCGCTTCTCTCGCACATTTCCGCCTCTCCGTGCACTCATTTGTGTCCTCTAAGGGAGAGCCCTTCAACCCCAGCCTTTTTATATCCCATGCCATCTCCTTCCTCCATTCCCTCTCTTCGCACACGTATCCTATATTTCGTATCTCCCAAAAAGGGTCCTCTTCACCCACGCACGCCCCTTTCCAATGGTGACCTTCTTGTCATCTCCTCTCCCTAGCAGCCTCTCCACACAAATCGCACTTTTCTCCTGAGCTTAGTTCCTTCTCTTCTGTAGGTGAAAGCGGGGCGCATTCACATGGATTCAGGAATTTGATCTTTTGTACTTCTTGTTAAGTTTTTTAAAACGAAAAGTACGGATCCTTGCGCAGTGATTTTTTATGTGGCTTCTCGAAAACGTATTTTTTTGTGAATTAGTTCACTAAAATATTTTAGGCTAAATTGATTCATTTTCAAGCATTCAGGATTTCGATTTTTTTATACTTATAAAAAATATTTTAGAACAAAATGTAAACCTCCAGTCGCAGGCATGCTATTCCTACCTTTTCGAGTATTTAATTTTTTCGTGAATTAATTCATTTAAAAAATTGGGATTTTAACTCAATTCAAGTAACAAATTCAATAAATTTTATACATTTATGAGGATTCAGAATTTTGATTATTGTGATTTCTCTATAATATTAAAAAAATAACAAAAAGTTCACTACCATACGCAGTATTGTTTTCTTGAATTAGGTAATAAAATATGATGTTGGTTAACTCAAATCAAGAGAGTATACTTCCCCGTGTGTGGAGAGAATTTTATATGTGCACGTTCACACATTTAGTTATTAATTATTAATTGAACTCTTGCTTTAGCCTTATAGTACTGTAAATAAGTGTAAGTGATTTAGTTCTCTAAAAACTATTCGCAAAAAATATTGTTATGTTATTGCAATCAATCCCTTTGACTGCAAAATTATTTCCTTAAGCATAACTGGAATGTGCAAATTTTAACCTATATGCTTGCAGGAAGATAAAAATATATTTGCTCAATTATAATACCATGTAATCACACTGTGTTAACCCACCCCGAGCGATTTGAGTAAGCATACCAACCCGCCTTTTTATTTACATATCTAGTTGGCGTTATGTGGGCGTAAATGTTTTTGTCATTTCTACTATTTTAATCGTTGAAAAACTCCCTATTTCAAATTAATGTATTAATTGGTATGGATCATAAATTATAAAGTACTTATTTTGATAAAGTTAAGAGAATAATAACTTTCGTGGACGAAAAATAGAAATCTTCTCCTCACATTAAGACGCAAGTAAATCGATGTTGAAGTTGGAAAAGAACCTGGCATGAAATATCATTAAGATATGAAGTCATTCTTAAAATAATAATTAGTGATCGATATATGAAGTGATTCCTATGGAGTAGCACTGCCTAAGATAGTTCAAATTGCAATGGCCGCCACTTCACGGCTTATAGAGAATTACCTTTGTTTGAACGTACCACATGAGTAAACGTGCCTCTTCTAACGTAATGCGAGGCTCCCCTCCCCTGTGTCAGGGCTTGGTCCGCACGTAGTCCACCATGTGGTGGCACAGTTAGATGTTTTTACTTTCGGTACGCAGGATGAAGTAGGATTTAAGCGGTTTAAGGTATAGGTTGGGTTGATGATTATTTTCAATAAGATGCACTATTGAAAACGATGAAAGATCACGTTTGAAAATCAATGCACAATTTAGCGAAGATAGTGAAAACTTACAGGTTAACTCCGAATAAAAGTAAGAGAAAATGGAAAAAAATATATCTTCTCCTCAAACCAAGGTGTTGAGCATTTGGTTTCGAAAGAGTTGGAAAAGAACCCAGCAGGAAATAGCATTTGGAAAGTTTGAATAATGTTGTCCTCGACTTCACGGATTATGGACAATAATCTGTGAGTGAACCGATCCCATGAGTAAACGTGCCCCGGTTTCCCGTAGGTACTGTATTGGGAGGCTTTCCTCCCTTTCCCCCTCTAGCTCGCGCTTGTCCGCACGTAACCTACCATCCTGTGGCGAAGTCGAAGGTTTTTATTTTCGGTGCGCAAGGGTGAGGATGGGGGATAGAGCGGTAAAAGGGGAGGGGTGGGGGAGGGAATGAAGAGGATTGGCTGGATGTCACGCGTGGGAAGGAAGGAGTTGGGGGATGAGTGGGTGGTATGGGGTGGGTGGGTGAAGGGAGGGGTCAAATACGCATGAGTGTGCGGTGGGGATTTTAGGGGGGGGGGTTTGGGAGAGGAAAAGGTTCAGGGGGCTAGTAATCGGAAATTCTGACAGAGTTGGATTTTCGGGAGAGGCGGCAGAACGCGAGTGAAAGTTTATCCTCTTCTCCGCTCACTCTCATTTCATATTTAGGCGAAATAAATGGCAAACGTTTTACTTTTAGATACCCGCCTGGAATATTTTTGGGAGTAATTAAAAGGAGACCCATAAATGTGAAAAATAAATTGCTGCTACCTGCCCCACTCAGCATAGCTATGAAGTATCTTCTATCAAAAGATAGTATCTTTGAAATTTTCTCCATTGATCCCTCACAATTGTTTTATCTTCAATTAATTCTTCAGAATTAATGGATCGTCGATTGTTTGTGGGTTAACTTTGCGGGACATGCCACTGGCTAAATGAATAAAGTGATAAATTTTTCTATTTTACTCGGATCTTTTCGGTAAAAAGAACTACCAATTTCAACGCTGCGTCGTTCCGGCACTGGTTAAGAAAAGACAACAGTTAATTAACACTTTCATCAATTTCAATTCCTCAAAATTTTTAATATGTATGCATTGGTAATCAAAAAATATTTTTGCAATGAAATGTAAATAATAACTAGCAGTAAAATACACACAGAGTAATATTTTAACTTGTTAAAAGGTTAAGGTAAGTGCTTTAAGCCACATCTATTTTTGCCATGAAGTCACTGATGTACCGAGTAAAGCTGTGTGTAGAAGAAAAACATTAATATATTCATTTTCTCCTAGAAGTAGCTGATAATATTAGACACATGTATATTGCTTTTATTGGGCCTAAGGGCGTGGCGTGAAATTGACTGCCCTGTGACAAGAATTAACTTTTCGTTAGTGATCGTAAGGCTCTACTATTTCTTAGGTTGGATCAATGCAAGGTCTCATTTTAAATTTAATCGAGATAAATTGCGCCTAGATAATCATGAAATAGCTATATATCTCTGATTTTTCTCATGTCTTATCCAGCCCAAAGAACTCATAGCAAAAAATCTATGAGTTTTACCTGAAGTATCCATCAGTTTGCTCGTTATATGTGTCATCCATGATTGCATAGCCATTAATTTGAGTCAAAAATGAGCCAAATTTGAGCCAAATAACTCAAAAATGTGCTCAAAGGGGCGTAAATGACGCATAAATAGAACTATGTTATTAGAAGGGGTTGAATTAAAAGTGATTCCTGAAAGACCGTCGGGGCTTGAAAGATGTCGAGTGATTTTTCGTAAGCGTTTCGTTAGTACTATTTCATTATACAATTGAGTCATGTTGGAGCCTTAGGTAATATAGAACCTCCAAATTGCGCTTTAAGAACTGCCCCGTTACCGTAAAAAATACCGTATTGTTTCATTTTGAAATTAAAGTATAATAAAATACCCAATGTTTTAGTTTTGAAAAGTTTACCATATTCTGTTGAATTTAATGAAATCATCAAGCAATCCTCAAAATTCCTCCTTTAACCCCACCTTCGTCTCGCTTTTGGTCGTGTTTGTTTTTCATGCCCGCTTAATTCTCTTTTCAAAGGGAATTTGCGACTTTTTTTGTTCCTCTATTGCGTGCTCGAATGCCGCAAAGCATCGTGTTAGGGCAGGAGAGCAGGAAAAACAGTATACCCCTTTCCGGCATAAGTGTGATCGTTTAAATATTAACTCAAAGTTTAGGCGCAATTTTTTTTCAAAGGGTTCACTCTCTCTCTCACTGAATTTTCCTGGGAGTTGATCTCATGGAAAATTCAGAAAATGCAAACCATAATGTTTTATTAATTTACAATTCAAGCGTCCGACAAATTAAAATCTTCCATCGCCATTGTAGGAGGAGGAAAACGTGTTTCCGCGAGCGCTCTGGGATACAGTGTGGTGAAAGGATGTGCGAACGAAGTCCCGGTCGTTGGCTCGCTGTGTAATAGTGCATGGGTCAATGTGTAGTCTTGCTGCAGTAATTTAGTTGTTTTCGAGAAATGTTGCGGGAAATCCGACAATCGAGGGTTAATTAATTCCTCGAAAGGGCTTCAATATCACTTAATGATATGCCTTTGCATTCCTCGGTTTCTCTGAATCTTATTGTCCACTAAAAATGAGACCTTTTGTTTGCACTGCCTTTTTAATATATATTTCTCGGATCTGCTGAAGATTTTATCTAGTCACAAGGAAGGTTGGGCCAGAAGGTTTCCGATTACGCCAAAATTAAGCCTACGCTTTACTTTAGCCCCCTCTCTTTTTAGTAATCCACTCCGGAATGAAATCATTTTCTTTGATTCAACCCACTTAATAATACTCATCTTGTCCGTATTGTATTTGAGTAAAAAAAGGTATCACATGCCTTTTGACGAAGTCTTATTAGCGCAGGAGCTCTCGAGATCCTGACGATATAATCATTTTTTTGTTAAATTATGAGCACTGATGAACACAACGATAAATAATAACCTTAGCTCTCTCCCTTTGAAAAGGAGAAAGAAGGCTCCTCCTGTGGGGTTTACATGATTCGCTTTGTGAATGAATTTGCGCCCTCTTTAAGGGATGCAGGAGGGGAGGCCTGAGTTGCGTTTTCACCCCTTCGCAGTCTTATTTTTTTCCTCTCCCTTAGTTCCATCCTCCTCGATCTTAGCAAATCCTTTTTTCTCACCCCTCTTCTCAGTCCTATTCGTTTCCATTCCACTCCACCTCCAGCCTTGTCTCATAAACATCCCCCTAAAACCTCTTTCTACTCCACCCACCCGTCTCCACGTACGCACCACCTAACCCAACCACTTTCCTCCCCCTCCAAATGTTTTTTTTTTTCACAAGGCTGGCCGAGTCTGGTCCCGTTCCTCTCCCCACTTCCTTTGTTGCTTCTTCGAGAACAAGGTGACGTTCGTTTTATTAGGCTCCTTTTTCCTTTCTCCACTGTCTATGTTTATGCGTTGTTGTGACGGCGATGGCTGAACGTAAAAAGGGAGGCTGATGGAATCAATTTCCCGGTTAATGTAGTCGTTTCTCCGTTTCTTTTGCGCGCGTCCATTTTGCCTTTGGTCTTCTTCAATTGCCTCCCATTCCACATTCTTCTTCTTTTTTTCTCTTATTTTTTTTCCTCATAAGAGGACACAGCACACACACTCTCTCTCTCGTTCGATCGAATTCTGCCTTTTTTATCGTGACATATTGCTTGTTTAGTAGTCGCGTGATAATTTTCAGGTTACGCATGGTAGAAATTTGTTAATGGTTGACTCTAAACCGAAAAAGAAAATTCAGCATCTGAGAAACTTGTTTCTGAAGAGAACAAAATATTCCCTCTAAATCGGTGGGATTCTGTATTTCTAAGGTGACGTATTACTTATTCAGCGGTCCTGCTATCATTTGGAAATTTTCAGGTTACTCAAAGAAGAAATTCGTGTACGTTCGACTCTAGACCGAATAAGGAAATTTAGCATCTGGGAAAACGCATATTAAAAAATTTCAGAACTTAGTCTCTGTTAAACGTTGACAACGGTTAACCAATAAATCATCATGGAATGGATTCCCCTGACTGGGAGTCGTACCACGAGATGCTGCGGCTCTCCAAGCTGCAAACCATCCACTTCGTCATCAAGCTTCCTTGACTCGCATGACATTTTTCCGTTGCAAATTTCTATATATCATATTAAAAATGCGAATTCAAAAAACTGAAGGAGAATGAAGGAACTTGGGTAGCGTCAAGGTGAGTGCAGTGACCCGGATAGTCAAAGGTCCTTGCTCCCATTCCTGGTCCACGGGGAGTTTTTTATCGTAGCGTTTCATATGATTTTCGTTCGTTCGCGCGGCTGGGAAAATTTTTACTTAGAAATATTCCACAAAGATACACGCCTGATAGCCTGTTTAAATTCCCTCGTATAATCTCCATAAACAGATATTACTCAACTGAGGAAATATTAAGTAAAATTTTCAATCATCAGATGCAAGGATATTAATTATAGTCTATATAAATATATATATATACACCCTGAAATTTTCAAGAAAACAGCTCAAGTTTTCAACGAATAATACGTCACGAAAACGTCCTCTAAGTAGCTACACTATCTAGTTGGACATTGTAACGGTCAAAAATAGCAGCGATCGATCTGTGAATGAAATTATTCCGCTACATTGAATTAGTATTATAACTGTACTGAATGCAGGAGCGTATGTTTCCCGTCAATGATATCTTACGGTAACGGTGGAGAAAATCTTGAAACTAATATTCATGCAATACATACTGTAGCTTATTATTCATCAATTCACAGAGACACAAAAATGTGCGTTCCTGCAAAGATGGAAGACCAGTTTTAGCTTCCTATATTTCTTCTTTATTTATAGAGCAAAAAAAACTGCATGGAAGCTCGTTGGAAAATAAAATTTCTTTGACTCTAATGAACTACATTTCCTTGAACTGAAGTGATTAATGTTGCGCAAGGATTGCACCAATCAATCTTTTCCTCTGCGTACCCATGTATATTGAATATTTAGTGCTCAATCGCCATTTGCAAACATAAAGGGAGTGGCTGTGGTTTGCAGCCGTGCTTCCGTGAGGGTAGTGCACCCCTATACGGAAATGATGATTTTATAGGAATTTGTTTCTCTGAGACCGAATTTTAATTTGAAAATTGAACTTTATTGTGCTCGAAATGGGTCAAATAAATAAAGGCCTTGGTGAATGGTATCCCTGAAATTCATTTTATTTCCCAATTTCATTCATGATTCAGGTGTCCGCTAAAAATATTTTTTCTCTGTCATTTATTATTTATCTATTTCATGTGGCAATCTTCGAGGCACGTGTACCATCTTTGTCGCCCTCTAACATTCCTCGCCCTTCCTCAAGGCCACACCTCCTTCAGCTTATGAATGACTGGCCAATGGTTGCGGTCCAAAAATCTTTGAAGGATTTGTTGAGTTGCCTTTTGATGTTTCATTCAAGTGGCAGCGGCCAAAAGCATCCTAAGGGTTTTCGATGTGGCTGCTTTGATTTCCTTGAAACCTCACCTGTTTCTTTAATGCGGGGTCCTTCTCGATTCCTCTTATTTTCGTTTCAGCGTTCATTTTTGAAGCTGACGAATGAATCAAATATGAAAATCTATCTTGCAGTCCGCCTCTTTTAGTTTTTTTTAGTTATCGATTATAGTTTTTTTTCGGCTGACGAATGAGATAAAAACTCCAATTCAATTTTTCTCAGTATGTGTACCAAATAATAGTATTTCCTGGATATTTTGATTGTTATTATCGACTCATTTAACTTTGGGTTTATGTAGGTACATGCCATGTTTAGTTTGGTGTAAAATAGCTTCATACGAGATGATCTCAATTTTGAAAATAAACTCTGAGATAAATTAGTAATCTTAATATCCTGTCATGTACTGTATTGTTTTTTTTTAAGGTTAAGGATGTAACTACGAGAAGGTTTTCTGTCGTAGTTACCTCTGCTCTGCAATTTTCTTAGGCAGGCTTCTGTAAGCAGGCTCTCGCAAAAGAAAAAGTAGACAAAAATTATGAAAAATAAAGAATCGCAAATGAGACTTGATCTTAGAACCTTAGCGCCGTACTCGAACACCTTAGCCACTGGACCAGACGGGAATTAAAATCCAAATATATTGACACCTACAACCCTTGCAATACTAGTGACTATAGTTGGATTGAAATTTAATGCCTGGGGACCGGTTTAACCGTAACGCGGCAACTGCTCCATAGTGGAGCCTCCTATAGTAATATACACACCATGAAAACAACTTTTTTTTCTTTTTTTCTCGAAACTAGGGACCATAGCGCGATATTAGATAATGCAAGCTAAATTATATCTTGGCACAAAATCTAACAATACGATGTGAGTTAGCGAAGCTTGCTTAGCCGAGGAAAGAAAAGCTCGTATCGTGGGACTCGTGTTTTCTCTTCTGTCATCGTCTTGTAACAGTTTTTTGCCATTGAAATAACTATATTAAACATGAAAACAAAGCAGTAATTTTCTAACCGCAATTTAACTTTTTTAACCAGCGCACTTGTTGCATTGACAACTTAACATTGAATTGAAGAATGAATTCATGATGATGCATTCTTTGAGAGGTAAAATCATTCGAAGATGAAGTTTTCCTTTTCAAATGTTCAACAATATGTCCGTTGATTTAGTATAGGCTCTAGATTTTGGATGGCCAATTCTGTTGATTTTGTGAAAGAGAGAACTGAATAGCGTTGATTGAGAAAAGTGCCCTTATTTTAGGAGCCCATCTTCGTATTTTTTCCAAAGTGTCCTATATTTTTCCTTTCCCATCAATATGGTTTGCTGTTTGGAGAGAGAAAGTCCTATCTGAGGTCATAGTCCCTACAAGGAGAGGATAGGTAGTGAAAGAGTCCTGTAGACAACCTTGATTCCGCTAATGGCATGCTTTTCACCAAAGGAGCCTTGAAAAACCGCGCTTTAAGTTCCCTTCCAATTGACAAAGTTGTGTATTTTAAGTTCCTTTCACATACGTTTTCTTTTTAATTTCTTCTCCGCCGCCTGGATTGGAACCAAATGCTTCTGAATCGGAATACAAAATTCGGGCTACCGTAATGACCTGGTCTCTTTCCTTTCGACTTTGTCTCTGATCACCTTGGTTTGGTATACTTGTCGGTTCATACACTATTTCTCATGGCCCAACCCGTGTCCAAGTTAAATGTAATAATTAACCCCTACGTCTTTTTAATCAATGGAATCCTTTTCAATATATTTTATGCAATATTGTGTCGATACTCAGGGTCGTATTCCAGAACCCGACTCAAAGTTGAGTCCTCATCCTACCTTGGTGGTTCAGATCTATAACTCAAGTTGAGTTAGAGTTAAAGAGTTCATATTTCAGAAACTAACTTCAACTCAGCTTACTCAGATAGATGCATTGCCGTAAAAATTACAAAATAATGGATTTATCTAAACTATTTTCGTGAATGTTCCACTGCTCATCGATAACTAGTATTACTGGAGTGCGATATCACAATGGAAGTAATTTTACAAGACATATTTCAATGTAAAAACATGAGGCGATGGCGGCGGGCATATCAAACTTTGGTGACTTAAATTTGAATTGGGATTCGAGAGAGCTATTACCAACATGGCTACCTAGTAGAGTTCGACTCGGGATCGAGACCTGGGTAACGTTCTGGAATACCACCCTTAGAGTTATCTTCCTCGATTTATTACAATGAATTTATTAATGTTTTGGTCTCCTGTGGACTAAAAAAAAAGCTTCAAGAGCCCCGGGCATCAATTTTATTTGCCAGCCAAATATTGTTGCTTTAAAGTTTCCTAGTGGAGTTTAATTTTGGAGTTCAATTTCTTATTTATTTCGGTCAAATAACAATTATATTTCTATTTATATGTAAAAGCTCCTCTTTAGGTACCAAGCATTGAAATTTACCTCTTATTCAATTTGAAATTAAGGAATGGTTTTGCGTTCGTCGTTTAGTGAAAAAGAGATATAGAGGTTGATACATTAGGGTGGTCCTTGGTTTTGAGGTCCCAGTTATGCTCCACTTGGTGAGAAAATGAATCATGAAAATTATTTTTGCACTCGGATACCAGGAAAACGTGCCGCATCACACTTAAGAGTTTCGAAAGTTTGGTATTTTTGGGTGTTTTTCGGACATAACTGAAGATCACATCACTCTCGGATTATTCTATCACTTTTTTGTCTTCTTCAACGACTCATTAGTCATGATACATCAATGATACAATGACGTCCGATTTAATATGCGCTCACATTTTTTACTGTAATTGTTCTTCCCAGTTTACATTTCTTTGTTTTCTCGGCCGCACAGGTAATTTGTATTTTTGGAGAAATGAAACTGCAGGCTTCATCTGAATGGAAAATCGAATCACTGTGGATATTATTGAGAGAAGGCGATGCAATGACACTCTCAATGAGGTTGCCGAGCCGGCGGGTTGCTATGCAGAGCAAAGGTACCGATTTAGCCTTTTGAAGTGTAATATTTTTTTCATTTTTAACTTACCATCGTTGAACCTCTCTCTCTTTTTTCTTCTATAATTCCTTGACGAATTTAAGTCTATTCTACTTACAAAGGTTTACTTTATGAAATCCTAACATTATAAATTAAAATTATGCAATGAATGATCAGATGTGTATCTTTTTGCTGAGAGAAAAATATGGTATTCACTTCCTTAAATGGTTTGGCATCACAATGAAGCTGATATTTATGAGCAGAAATATTTTCTTCTCGTGGAATTTTGTTTCTTAGTGAACTGAAGTTGGGCTAAAACGTTGAGCGTATTGTGAGTAATTACTAAAATGTTGTCATAATATCCATTTTTCTTTATTTATGCTATCAAGAGATAATTTTCCCTTCATTCATTCAAATAACCATGACTGAAATTTAATTTATATCTATAATTTGAACTGAGACAGTTGGAAGGTAAACTCCTATCGTTAGAATTTTGTTTTCCAGAAAACTTCAAATCCTTCAGGGACTCGGGGTCCGGATGAAGCGGAGTGAATTATTATTTTTTTCTCCACCAAACTCGGCTTCTTTCCACGAAGGAGCGGAGATCTGGAACAGAGCTGGGAATTTCGGAGTCCGATAGCTGTAGTGAAAACATTCCTGCTTCAATTTTCCAAAGAGGCATCTCGGAGGTGAAATTTCGCCTGCAGAGTATGGCGGCGCGCGAGTAGTCAAAGCGCTCATTTCGCCGGCTTGTGTGCGTCTGCCACTGTCGTTCTCCGTATTTCGAAGGGACACTCTCAGTTCAGCGGCTTGAAAGACAAAACCTGCAGGATTCCTAGAACCGCTGCAGAATCCTAGCAGTTTAGTCTTTTATGTCCACTCTATTTTACTGATTCAATTCGGTGTGGCGGTTATGTCGCCCTTTCATCTGAGGAGTCGGATTGGAAAAGCACAGCTCACCGTTGCTTTGCGATCCTACATCTTTGCGACATCAAAAGAAAATTGTTCCATTATGGGGCCGGATGATTTTCTCGTGTTGCATTACTCACATGGCATAACGAATTGTTATTATTTTATTATCCCACTGCATTAAAGGCGCTTGGGGACTTGGACCTAAAGCAGGGGCTGTCTAGGGTGATTGGAGGCCCTAGACCGGTGCTCGTGATGCGGCCCTCTCTACCGGGGGGTCCGGGGATCCTTCCCTGGAAAATATTAGCAAATTGAAAGCCCTGAAATGGATTTTGACGATATTCTGGGTCTAACTAAAAACTAGATAAAAGTTAATAAGAAATAGTAATTTCGTAAGAAAAAATACGGTGAAAGTTGAGAATTTCACAGCTTGTACAATTTAAATATGTGTCATGGTTCTATAATCTGTTTCGTATTGTTTTCCTTGAAACTGCACTGAATTATAATAATTACCTTTTCAAATAACCCTTTCAAAAAATCATCTGGTTCTTTTTTATCCCCTGACATACACTGAGTATGTTGTAATTAAAGAAACAAATTGAAACTTAGATTTTTATAACTGTAAAAAAACTTCGATTCATGTAATGTGAGTCTTTTTTTCACACATTGTTCATATACATTTCAAGATAGACGGGAGCATTGTAGGGGCACTCTAAGCTCGGAGCCCTCTGCTATTTCCGACTAGCCGACCTGGCCCGACCACCTCTGGCCTAAAGGTTGAAAATTTGCGTTGAAATAGCCTATAACGTATTGAATAAATTGGAAAACGCTGTTCTCGGGAATCGGAAGGACTTTTTGGAGGAGAAAATGATAAAATAATGCACGAACCTATCGCGCTCGCTGACCATTTTCATCAATCATTATTATTTTAACTTTATTGATTATTTTAACTACTGTGATGGCACACTGAAATCGATGCAGTCTTGACATGATCCTTGGTTTTGCATTTGTGATAGGCTACAATGTTCCCTCAAACAATGGAAGCACTTTGGTCTTCACACCAATTGAATGCATGTAGTATCTGCTTTAGGCATCTGTTACTAAGGTATAAATGAAGTTAGTGTTCCCACGCAGCGAGTCACACCGTGCCAATCAAACCACATTTACGTGCATTAGGATCAATTTGCGACTGACTACGTTCTATGGGACCGTCGTTCTTCGCTTCACACATTGCCTATGCTATTTTAAACTCATTCCAGGTATTCACTTTAGCTTAGGATATCATATTCATTAAACTATGTGTCGAAAGTGTTAAAAGTAATTTGTAAAAAAGTAAATAAATATTATTATTTGACATACCAAGTCTATCAGTCACAAGCTTGGTCATTTTGTCTTCCCTATTGCTGCTTTTTCTTATTAATAAAGTCAGTAATTTCTTTAAAGACTCCAAAATAAAAAAATTGCAATGTAATAACTCATCCTCATCTGCATAAAATATTTTTGGATCGAACTTGGGTGATGAAACATCCCGCTAATGGCAAAATCGACGGGTAAATTCCTCGTCAAACTCTTCCACAGCTACCGAAAATTGTTTTCGATGATTAGTGTATAGCCATCGCCAGTATGGGAAAATCGTAATGGAAAATTTCAATATGTTAGAAATTCTCAGAATTGAATCCTCGAATGTACTCGCAAAATTTGTAAAGCGAATATTCTAGTTTTATGCGTGATAATGATTTAGGATTGACATCTACGAACCATTATTAGTTTTTCTATTGAATTCTCCCATGTTTATGGTGATACTCCAATCGCGAATTGGCTTTAGCAATAGTTGTCATACGCACGCAATGCAATCAAAGTGAATCGGGAGAAGTCGTTTTGTGTCTCTTTCCTTTCCAAGAATTTGTACACACAGTCTATTCAGAACGTCGATATTGGCAAAAGCATTTCATTTCATGCAAATAGTTTTCTATACTTCAATAAAAGTTCATGATATGACATATTCCTTCTCTATAACCGGCACACAGATACTGTTGATTAACTTGGTTGACAAATTCAATACTAGTTCTATGTGCATGAAATAAGGTACATTGGTTAGTGGTGTAACTTTATCAAAACTACTTTTTTAAATACTCCTATCTTATTATTAATATTTATTTTACACTCGAATAGGTAAATAAATTACCCATCTGTTAAAAAATGTGTAAATTCGTTGTTTTCTGCGATCTTCCTGGAAAATCTTTAGAATAAGGATTATTAATAAGCCTCTGAGTAGCTAAGAGTAAATTTTATTGGAGTGATTCCCCTCATGATTTATTTTATCTTCAACTATTTTTGAAGCTAAGAACTTAAGAGGATTAATCTCCGGAAACCTCCGCATTGACTGCAAAGCGATTACTTGTTTTCCTTGGGGAGATTCTCCGACGACTTTTCGGTAAAGGTTTTTAATGCCCATACGGTGAAATTAATTTTGGTTTAAATTTGGAAAGTAGGACGAGAATGATTTTGTAAATGGGGGAATTCTTGTTGTGAATAGTTGTAAACTTAAATATATGTTTTGAATTCATTGGCCAGTTTTTTAATGCTTGAAATCATTAAATTACATTTTGCAGCAATTTAAAGAGCTCTCCGTGTACATTCATACTTTTTAAGAATTAGCCCCTTGCGCTGAAACTACTAGTGTAGCTCGTCAGATTTTTCCAATTTTAGCTCTACATAAGAGGACAATATAAACATTTCAAAAGTTAAACAGTGTTAATATTCATAATGTACATAACTCATATTTCACCAAATATAATGTATTAGAGGAAGAAAATGATTTTAAACGAGTAGCGACAGATAAAAATAAAACATATTACAGAGTATCCGTTTTTTCACCCTCTATGGAAGTACTTTGTGATACGGCGCCCTAATCTATAGCTTATATTTATACAGAAGTCATCCGGTAGATTTTAAATCTCGCCGATTAAACGGTTATAGGTCTCCGATTTTTACGGTGGAGTGGTTTGGATCCATAATATTAAATATCAAGGGAATAGGAATTTTGCCTGTTCTATGGAATAGTTTTTTTCGACAAGTAACATCCAATTGCGTACTATGATGCTTTCAATTTGGGCTGGACGCTGATGATCGAGATTTATATTTTTCCGGAGAAAATAGGAAGTTTTTTGCAATGTTTTCGATTGACTTGTTCGTCCCCTATTGACAGCTATTTATCAATATATATGAACGTGTGATCGATGAGGATATTAAATTTTCAAAATAACTTCTCGTGACGTCATTGTTTCCAAGTCGCAGGCATTGGTATGTTAAACGGTTTTGATAAGAATTTCACCCAAAATAACGTAAGTTTTGCTTTCCCCTCAGAGATAATGACCGTAAAATATTGCTTTTATTTTATTCTTTCCGCTCCAAACAAGTTTTTGTGCATTTTTTCCCTCTTTCATATCTATTGGCAAGAAATATTCACATGCAATGAGGCATAATGAACCTTATGGTGGTCATGCATGCTGAGATATTGGCAACTGATTTCTGAGTCCGGGATCTTATCTGGCTTGGGCCTTGAAAGCCAGAATTTCATCTACTGCTTTGCGCGTTTCGATTTCTATTATAATGGCGTCCCAAAATTCGTTTATCCACTAGAGAAGGAAACTTGTCCGAAGATCTTGAGTCGGTCTCTCCCATTCAACGGCTTTCGATAAATTGTGCTCTTAGATCACCTGTCACTTTTATACAACATATTGAACCCTAATTACATTGCATAATCATTAATAACGTCTTGGAAAGTTTATGTAATTTTTTCTATCAGTTCAAAAAATGCATATTATGAAAGTGAAACTGTTTATCACAAATGAACATGTTTTACTTATTCATAGTTCACGGAATTATAACTTAGTACGTTCTGGACTTTCGACGGAAGGAGAAATGTTCTTTGAGATCGGTTTGGTTTGATGGCTACTGCTGGCTTTCCACCCCGTGGGCCCGGGTTCAAATCCCGACGGAGGCAGAGAATTTTCAGAGATTGCCTGATCCCTGCTTGAATGTTGATCGGAGGACATTTCAAGAGCAACAATCCGTCCGCCGGATGGGACGTTAAGCAGTGGTCCCCTTGGTGCCTACCGTTAAGAGGAGGCTAATGCCAACACCGGGTTTCTCTCCAGACTTTCTTTCATCCCTTCCCTCATGACGCAAATGACCTAAGCTGTCGGTCGCCTCCTCCAAATACCATACCAACCAGTAATATTCTTAGTAACGACTTCCTCCAATTCCTCCAACCGAGGGATTTAAATCCTGGGTGAAGACTTTGTATCCCGAAATTGAAATAAATACTTGCAATTTTAGCCGATTTTTAATCTTCGGGTTTAATTCCTTAAAAAACCATCGAAGTGCACGGTTGCGATAGGAAAGGAACTATTCCCCTACCCTGAATACGTGTTGATCACACGCCAGTGGCTTAGTCTTGAGAGAGATTTATCCTCACCTAACCAAACCAACTTTATGCTTGAATAATTATGTGAGTGAATGACCTTCAAATTGAGAGAATTTTTCTTTTAAAACGACCGGGCTTTCTTATAACAGAAATGAGTTAATGTTCTGTTACAAAAGACGTGGCCACTAGCGTGTCTCTAAAACTTTGTTTCAGATAAATCCTATGTGATGCCCTACGTCGGAAACGTTGCAGGGAACAGCAGAGCATAGCAATTGGATCTAGCTTCCTGAACCCTTCATCCAGTTTTGTTGTGGCTTTCGTGGGCGAGCGGAGAGAAGGTAAGGCTTTTCTTGATCTCCATTAAGATTTTGGCTTGTCGGCTCCGTGGGTCAGGGGGGATGTGGGAGGGGTAAGGCGTAACACTCCCACGCGAACACGGCTTTTGCTTGTTTTCCTCTTCCTTCTTAACACCTCCGCAAGTCTGCTGTTTTCTCGTACCTAAGTCTCCTCCCCGGAGATGCAGAGCGCCGCCGCCCCTTGGACCTGTTTCCTTAAAGTCTGCCCTCGTCAAATGGGCAACCCTCACCCCATTACCAACCTCCCCAAAATCTCTACCCATCCACTCGAAAAAAAATAAAGATTTCAGCTTCTGTTTTGCGGACTCACGCTCGACTTTCTTTATCCACGCGTCCGAAAAGCCGCATTACTGAGAAAAAACAAAAGGTTGGAGAGTATTATATTGTGGTCAATGGTGCGTGTGCCGTTTTTATTAGCGTATTCAGTACGCTTCGATACTTTCGTAGTTGCTTTTCTTCATTCCATTTTCTCGGATGCTTTTTCCATTCATTCTAATCTTATTCTCTTTTTTCTCACCAAATATTTCTTGCGTGGGTTATTATCCGCACTGGCTGTTTCATCTTTCTCCCTGGTATCTCTATGTTCTGTCTTACAACAGTCCCACACTAGGCGGTGAATACCATTGGCAGATGCGTTGAAGGCTCTACAATGGGAATTTTGCCTATTCAAGTGGTATATTGTTGTGAATATTTTAGATTAACCGTGTGGTTCAAAGGAAAGTATCCCCTTCTTCCATATACGTGCGAGGATTGATGCTTCCTTCTATGTCATGCCACCTGCAGTTTATATTTCATATCTTAACCGTCGTTATCGCTTTAAGCGCTGTATTCTTGGTTATCGTCACTTTTGACTACCAGAAATCGGTCTTGAATGGAAAAGAGCTTCCAAAAATATGTGCTCAGCATCCCGTTCGATGGGTTATTGCTGCACGATAAAAATTGAGTTTCTAGTTTCCTAACATTATTTAGTTGCCGGCCTTGAATACTTCACCTCGTGCAATTTAGCTTAATATGGGTAATTCTAGCATATTTCATCCAATCGGCTATCATTTGACTCTTAGTGTGTGTCACCAGCGTTCAATTGAGACTTGGTTTTCGCGATGGTTGAATTTCTAGTCTGCCATCATTTGGAATACTAACAATTAATGGAGGAGAATTCTATGCCAATTCTGTCCGTATTCGCGTGCATCGCGGAGAGTTCTTGAGAGAGTACTGGGTTAAAATATAAATAAAATAATAAAAGTTACTAATTATATTAGTTTTAGTGTTTAAAAATTGAACCATAAGCCCGTGTAAGACAGTAGTATTTTCCATCCAAGATACTGTAAAATATGAAACGCACTGTACTTTTAGGCCTTCAATAATAGATGGATGTTAGCTGGTAATGATATGCTGTCACGTCACCACATAAAAAAACCACGAACGCACTTTTACGTCATGTTGCTATATAACAGATCGCTCGAGATTTTTTTGTCATCCCCATACTTTTCAGTCTCTCCCTGAAGATGACGTGCCAGCATCAAAGCGCCTTGTTTGAGTTGTAAACAAATTTAATTGAAAATTAATGCCGAGTTTCTTTTTACACCATCAATTCATGCTCTTTCTCGCCGGTAAACATTAATTTACACCATCCGTCCGTACCTATCATCATGAAGAAAGTGATATTTACCTTCTCCTATATCCAATCAAAATTAAATTTAAATGACTTCACTGACCTGAGGCTAGTCAATCGTGTTTAGATTTTCAAAAGATTCCATGAAGGGTAGTGTTTTACCAGCGTCAGCCATTTGTAGCATGCGTATATTAGTTTTCCTGATCACATCCTGGACGCCGTGGAATGCAACTTCAGTATACAGCCCATCAAATGAGGCGCGATGAGCGATATTCCTTTAGAGGCCTTCCGTAAAGAATATATGTACCTTGTACGTCTCTTTCGTTAGGATGATACGTACTAGATTTCTAGATAAAGTTGGCACCTATTTTCTTTCTAATCTTCCTTAACACTCTTTCTCCTTTTTCGCCAAAGCTATCACGTACACGCGAAGCGTGCGCGAAATTCAGTCACACGCTTCGCTACTTACGCGTGGATTCGCTCAACCGTGACGAGAAGCGTTTGATTGAGCCTCGCGGAGGCTTCTCGTAGTTTCACTCAGTTTCGCGGGCATGTAATTCAGCTTAATGAACGTAGATATCGGTCGCCTTCCATTACTCCTTTGCTTAGGTGCATTCGAATTTAAAATTGCAACGAATTGAGCAGCGCCTACGTTGCCGCAGTTCGGAAATGGAGATTCAGTATTTTATGCAGTACCTGAAGGAAGGAAATTTGGATACTACAACGTTAGTGGTAAGAGAATATATTTCGGTTGGATCGGCCAGTTTACAACAGAAAGTGAATCGGAGATCTGGAGCAGGATTTTTCATCTACCATGAGCTACACAATTAATTCAGTATTGAACCGTTAACATATCCCGTATAAATTACCCTCAAATGATGTAGTAATAAAAATGTCTCGGGAATGTTGTTAAAATTTCATTCCTACCGATATTACAGAAAATACCGAAACTCTATTTCCGAGCGGCGAAAGTGTCTCCGCTCAATTCAGTGCCTGATTTTAGGGAACATAAGGACCTATCAAAAAATTTAATCGTTCTTTTTATGCTTGGTAAAAAATGATTCCTCATAGTAACTTTTATTACAAATTTAAATACACCGGAAATTTTAGAGAGGAGGGGCTTTTATTTGAAAATCGTGTGGATTGAGTGTGTTGCTATGCGTTCCGGTATTTTAGAAAGTAAGCACTGCAGCAATTCGTTACGAAAACTTTTGAATTCGACCAATCGCTATGGCTGAATGTGTATTCACCAACGTACACAGTCGTGATGAAGCCTTCTTCTTCACTTCTATGAGTAGCCATTCTCTCTATAATCCCTCCTTCAGCCGATGTTCCCATCCATTGCCCGACCACCAGTGGAACACCGTCCGGCCAGACAGGTGAGGGAGGAGAGAGGGAAAATATAAAAAGTTTTTTTAAAAATTACTAAACCCATTACATTTTTGCGTTTAAAAATAGAACTGCAGGCCTATGTGTGACAATATTATTTCCCACAGAGCATAATATAAAATACGAAAGGCATTGTGGTTTTAGGTCTTCAAAATTAGCTGGATGTTACGCTCCGCCTGGTTATGATACGCTGTCATGTTACTACATAATATACCGCGAGCGCTCTTGCATGTCATGTTGATACATAACAGATCGCTCGCGATATTTTTCTCATCCCCTTACTTTTCCCTCCTGCCGGTACTACAGAAAATACTGTAACTCCATTTCCGAATCGCGGAGAATGTGGTGCAGCTCAATTCGTTGCAATTCTTTAGAATTCGTCTGGGTATTATGGCTTAGTATGTATTCACCAGCACACACAGTCGTGGTGATGCCTTCTTCACTTACATAGCTCACACCTCACGCTC
This sequence comes from Ischnura elegans, assembly GCF_921293095.1. NCBI lineage: Eukaryota > Metazoa > Arthropoda > Insecta > Odonata > Coenagrionidae > Ischnura > Ischnura elegans. The sequence goes on along the minus strand of NC_060248.1, from coordinate 101,642,094 downwards.
ACACCTTCTTACACCTCTCCAGAATTCCTCTTCCAGCCAATATTCTCATCCAACACTCGACCACCAACGGCACACCATCCGGCCAGACAGGTGAGGGAAGTGAGGGGAAGTGGGACGTTTTCTTTAATCAAGATTAAAATTTGTGTGGAAGACCACTCCAGTCGCCTAATTCCCCCGGCCGCGGCCGCGGAAACAAAGAGAGTTTGCATGGGAAAGAAGGCGAGGCGAAGACTGTGAGAAAATTCACAGGGCGGGCGGTAAGGAGCGGGGGAAAGGTGGGGGTATGAGACAGAGGAGGTAGGGGTAACGTAAGTAAGGTGACGGTGGAAAGAGTGAGGAGAGGGAAATAAAAAAACGGAAAAGACTAGCGGCACACTGCTTTGCTGCGCCGTCGGAAAGTGGGTTATTTTGCAAATGAATGAGAAAAAAAATCGAATGCTATTCACCTTTTCTTTCTTGCCAAAGGCCTTTCCAGAAAGCGGGGCTCGTACGTAAGAGTGTCTTCGACCTCCTTATTATTTTTTTTGCCTTCGTAGTCTCCCCTCTACTGCTGTCTTCTGGTTTCCCGTCAATTCAGTTTTCACATTCTGTCTCAGACTCGTCCTTATGCTATTCTTCTCCTTTGTTATCATTTTTTTTCGTCCTCCCACTCTTTGTCGCGGGTACCTTGATGTAGTCGTCTTTGTCCCTTTCAAGTTCACCGATAGTTTCTCTTTGGTGTACAGGCGAATTACATCACGGGTGGTAGAAGAGCAGGGTTATCTTGTTGCGGGGTTGAGGAGTTATCTCGGTCGTATTTATATTCGTATTATTCCTTCCCAAGTACCCCGTACTATCGCGAGCGCGGCTAATTGCCTCGAAAGAGAAGGGAAACTTTCTCGGAATTCATTTTCTTTTGCTCACAGAGAAACTGTTGTCGACATGGTTTATTTTTGAGGAAATATTTTCGCAAATTTTCAAGTTTTCAAATGCCCTTATCTTTGAGGTAAAAGTGCTGCTCGCCAAGTTTTATTATGTTTTTAGTTGAGATTCACTTCTTACAGTGTATTCGGGCCAATATAACTTAGTTTTCTCTTTCTTTCTGGCAAACGCGTGTTTGGAACCACGACAGGTCTTATAACAGAATTATGTTAACTAAATGTTCCATGCCTTATACGACTCAGTACCTTTGCGATTACGTTTTCTGATTAAATGTAGTTTCTTTAGGGAAATATATATGAAACATTTTTATTTATGATTTTAGGGATGATAAATTAAAATAGAAACATTGGAGATAGAAAATAAACTCCTAATAAGACAGTACTTAAATCATTTAGCGATAGTTAATTATTATACTATTGAAATCCTTCGATAAATTTTCTGGGGTCCTCCATTCCTCCTTATCTCAAACCAGATATTCTGGTTCCTTGAGGCTCATCTTCCCTAATGAAATCCTTCACTTACTCCTATTTTTAGCAACTTTTATGATGGGACAATTTACTTTATGATTTGTCCGTTCGACGCAAATTGTGATTGTAAGTGCTCTAGAAGGTACTTGTCTAGTTAAATACGTGTAAAAATAAGGGTTCAAATTTTACTTTTTTCTTAAAATTTTATCCCAGAAAGTACGGAAGTCTTCCCCTGTGGATTTTTTGATCTTGAGGCGCTAGCGTTTAGGACACACCGCGATGATTCTTCTCAGTGTAGTCAAACTCTGTCCATGCTTCATTTGGTTAAGAATGAAATTCTTCGAACAAAAGAGGTTAATTGTGGCATTCAATTGGCTCCATTTTCATCAAAATAGATGTCTGACCGTTGGTTGGTCATTTATGACTCGTACTGCAGGTGTATATAGTTATTACTACCCCTTTGCTTTGCTTTAGCTCAACATATATGATGATTAAAATTATAAGGAAATATGGAAGAAAGGAAGTTTGATGTCTCACTCACTGAGTCATTCAAGCCGGAAATTGGTTCGTGTGAGTGAGGGTAATGATCACTCCTGACAAAGCCAGAGGGTTAGGACATAGGTTGGCACAAATTCAGTGAAGTGGGAGGAGCAGTTCATATTCCTCGTGACGTTGATGATTTTTTTTGTAATTAGATTAATAGCATTTCCTAGTTTTTACTGCACATATTGATATTAAGTATGTGTGGCGCGGGAAGTGTGGGACCAACGTACAGGAAAGGGCGCTAAAAGTTGAGAACGTATTCCGATGCCAAACCAAGAAAAACGTTTGTCGAAACGGAATTCATTATACATCATCATCATTATGGGCGACGTCAGCGTTATAGGCAATTTAAAATTGAGCAACAGTTAATGAGTTTTTGCCTGGATATCTCTGGCAATGAGTGATAGAATTGCAGCGGAAGTCATTATCACTGATTTTTTGTTTATCTATTATTGTAGCAGCGTTACCTTAGTGATAAATGGAGGACTGTTTTGGCGTTTTAGCCGACTTGCGTTGTTAAAAACGTTTAATCTTTCTTACTTTACGTTTATCCCCCATTGGAGTATCGTTATCGTACTCAACTTTTACTTTTAATCGACATTCTTCATTTCATGATGGAAAGTATATTTGCTATGGGAAACATTCTTCAAATGCTACCTTCAAATGCAATTTTCTTACATTGTGTGTTTTTAATGGTGGAAAAATCATTCCTTTTAATAGCCAGAGTTTGCGCCGTCTTTTGATATGGTACCAGATGGTGCCTCACGGCAAGTTATACTGCCTTCTTCCGGAATTGAACAGCCTAATGAAGGTCATTAACTCCCTCCCTTTCTCCCAAAAGCTCTAGCGTTGGAAGGGTTTTTCGTCCATTACAATGCTTTAGGCCTTCGCACTTAGCTATTCTTAATCCCTACGATTTCAGATTTTCATTAGCTTACTCATTCCTCATGTCATTCGCCAACTTTCAATGCTCTGCGACATCTCTATTCCATCAAAAATTTTCATGGCCGACATCTCCTGTTAGCTACGTCCATTGGTCCCTGCAATATTCATAGCCAATATTTTTATTGGATAATTTTGATATTTAATCAAAGGCATGACATGGATTTTTCATATTTCCCTTTATTAATATTCAGGCTTGTCATGTCAAAGGCTCGCCAAAACAGTTTTAGATCTTATTTCATTTTTACATATCGTTTTACCTCGATATCGATAAAAATTGTTGAATAAATAAGAGTTCAGGTAAATGGTAATATGAATTTCTATTTCGAGGGATGATATCCATTTACTCTCCCGGAACGAAGTGGTATGTTTCAAATTGTAATTCTTATCAAAGTCTTTTATGCGAAAAAGTCCTCTAATTTTAATGAAATTCTGATTAAAAAACATATTATCCACTCAGTCGATACTTTATTTAATTATATTTTAACCGTTGTAAATTGCCGTAAATTGTAACGATATTTTTGTGTACTCTAATCGGTCTTTTTTGGCATCAAACCTGAAATATGGGTTGCCATTCAAGTTCCTTCACGCAAAACAAGTTATGAAAATCGTTTTTTTGAACATTTGATATTTCACAGATCTCACTTTTATTCTATTCTATTAGGTATTGAATGTTATTTCTGCTGAACTGTCGGGGAGCAAGTGAAAGCATGCTCCCATTGCGTTACTCCTTGCTTTTTCTTTCTCTACTACTCACCTTTGAGTCGGGTCAATTTCTTTGCATTTTATGGTGAACTGTGAAATGACTGCGGGTTTCTTTCATTGTCCAATTCAATTTAGTTGAAAAGTTTTTCGTGTGATATTTCTGCGATGCGATATTAAGGCAAATGAATTTTAAATTTGTCATGTCATTTAATCTGAATGAAAGTCTGTGAGTTGTAAGTAATTCGGTCTGTTTAATGTGCTTATTTTTATTGAAAAATAAGAATTTACGCTCCATTTCATTAGGCACCTCCTTTTATATCGCTGTAAAAAACCTAAATCTCCTCCCGTCCGTAATTCTGTGATAGTAGCTGCCTTTAAGATTTGCTTCATTGTCATTAGTATTAAAAAGATTAATTTCGTGAGCTACATAAGACAGAGAGGACAAACTTGCTTTTTGATCCTAAGTTTAAACTTACGGCCACGTTTAAAATAAGTTTTGAGCTGTTTATTAAACGTTTAATTCAACGAAAAGCTTTGTGACTTGAGATCTCTCGATGTTTTTTCTTGCATATTTAAAAGGGGAATCTTGTTTCACCATCCCAATGGTTTAGAATGACCGTCTTAAGTGTTTCGTCTAGTCTCTTGCTTGAATCATTGGCTAAAAATCCATTTATATAATATTAAATAAAATAATGAATCACTATTTCCACGACCTTGGTACATGGGGTGGCCAAGTGCGTTGAGCGTTGGGCTACTGAAAACAGGGTACCGCGTTGAAATAGAGATGAAGCCTAGGGACACCCCCATAGAAAAATCTTCGACTGCGAGGGGACTCCGGTTAAGTAATGGGGTATTTTACTCAGACCCAAAAATTCAATATCACCGTGTCTGGGAAGATCTCTAGAGTCTCAAAGAGATTTGATATCCACACTATCATCACACTTCATCCATCAAAATTAAGTGGTCAACTTGAGGAGGCAAAGGACCCAACCGCACTGAAATCTCCTGGAGTGTTCGCCATACCATGCCAAACCTACATTGAAGAGACGAGCCGCACAATTGAGACCAGGATGAAAGAACACCGTAGACACCTTCGACTAAGGCAACCCAAAAAATCAGTGCTGTCCAAGCACAGCATCAATGAAAATATGTGATTCTCTGGGAAGAAACAAAGCTCCTTTGTCGATTGGTGAGTTGCACATCGAAACGTTGGAAGGAGGTATGGGAAACCTTACCCGGTGTGCAACCTGGAAAAAATAAGCATTCCACCCCCAGCCTGAATCTGACTGGCTTGCGAGCCGCGTCGTCAACGCAACGCCGAGCTGTGAAGCCGCAATTAAGCGACGGATCGAGTTACGGAACAAAACGACTGTCTTTATTTTTCGAACTCTAACATAATCTAGAAAAAAACACTTTGTGAAAAAATAAAACTAGTGAACGAGCCATTGCCCAGAATGCTTGAAGTTTACTTGCCTGTGGCTGAGTTTTGGTTGAAATAGCAAAGAGTGCTTATTTTTTTGCATCCTTTAAAGCGAGGGTCTTCAACCGGCGGCCCTCGGGCCGTATGTGGCCCTGCGGCTAATTTCTTGCAGTCCCTATAGGCTAAAGGAAATATTTTATCGCGAACTAAATATCGAAACATTCATAAAAAATAAACAATGTCAAATTGCATTGATTGATTAAAATTTTTAGGCAATAAAGATCATTGTTTTTTAATTATGTATTTTTAAAATTTTTATTGATACGGTGGTAAAATGACGTGGATCATTGTGGCCCTCCGGATGTTCTGAAGTGGATGTTTGCCTTTGCATTGAAAAACATTGAATACCGCTGTTTTGAAGAGTGACAATGAGAAAAAAGTTTCCTCTGACGATTGCTATTGCTATATGCTATATGCTATTCGAGATTTATGATAAGAAATTATTTAGCTGCAGGGTTTGCTGGAGAAAAAGTTATCATAGTATTCAGAGTGTCCAGTTCTTGTGATGCCAGTTATAGCTATCTCGCACTCAAATATTTCGCTGCATTTCCGGACGTCGTCGCAGATTTTACGCCCTCTACGCACACACCGTCTATCGCCGCGAGTGAATCGCCGTGGTAATGCGTCTGGACGTCAGGTGCTCCACGGATAATCCTTTGGCGTGTGATTCCCCCTTTCAAAAATAGCACAGAGCTTGCACTTTTTCCTCCCTCGACTCGGAATGACCTCTTATCGGCACGGATACAGACTCCGCATTTACGACTCGCTCGTTTGGACCTCTGGACCGAGGCGCGCATTCGGAATTTTTGAATGCCCTCCTTCATGGTGCATCGTATTCTTATGCGTTGTAAATTCTGTTTATTAGGGATGAATTTCTGTAGTGTTCCTCACTTTTTGGTGAGGCATGGGGGAATTCCAAATATTTTGTCTCCAGGATCATAAAAATGTATTTTTGTGCAGTTTTCCGAGGGATGAGGAAGCACTTTATTTTTCCTGGCTCTCCTAGGTCTGTTTTACTGTTATAAGGTAGGTAAATTTTACTGAAATATCTCTCCCTTTGGTCGATTATCATTTTATATCTTATCCAAATAGTCCCAAGTTGATATTTTTAATTCTAGGAAAACTTGAAGTCTACAACTTGACATCTGACAAGGTCTTCTCAAAGCTTGCTTTTTATGTCAATAGAAAACCCACCCCACATTGAGTCTTTCGTTGGATTAAGTATCACATTTATGATTTCCTTTCCCTGTGCTTGGAGGCAGAATATTCGCAACCTTATGACTGAAGGTTGGATAGTCAAGAGGCTCCTCGAGGGTTTGAGGCTCTCATAATCTGGTCCACGGACTACCTGTACTCCCCTCTTCATTGATGAGGGAAAAGATGGATTGGATGGAAGATACCTATTGGATGGTTACGTAAGTATAGGATATTTCACTTGCAGTGGAAATTCTCTTCTAAGGGAGTAAATATGATGATCTCGGATTATAATTCGGTTCTAATTGATATCTTCATTCGTTGTGAATGTTCAAAAAATTTTACCGTAAAAGTCCATCAACTTGTGGAAAATATTTCCTGCCGTCTTCTCATGCGTGAGAGTTTCTTAGAACCATGAGTACGTCAAGTTTTGTGAGAATTTGAACTAGCAACGACTTCAATTAGGAATAACAGTGATAATCGACCAATAGACGAGGTAATCAAGTAAAACTTGAAAGAACTAGAAAGGCTGTAAAAAATTTACCTTTTACACTAACCCGGCGACAAGCTTTTTCTCTGCTTTTGCTTCTTTCGCCATCCCTCACCGCCGTCGCTCTTCTCCTCCGTCGTCATATCGTCGTCCAATTCCTCTTTTTCCAGCTTTCCACGCAACAAAATCCACTCTTCAAAAGGCCTCCCGTGTACGCTCATCCCTTTCCCGGCCAGGATCAAATCTCCCAAAGCTGCGCTGCATATTACAGTTTTGATGAAACATTAAACTGTGGATCAACGGCCAAATTACTTGGAGAGAGAGAGTGATAACGCAGCATTGGGTTTCTTTCTACTGGATCCCTTCGCTCGCCCAGTTGTAAACTGGGACCAAAGATGACGGACGTTAGGTGCGCTGGTGGCACACAATCGAGATTAGGCTGAAATAACAATTTCTGCCGCCATGATCATCTTTTTGCGTTACCCCCTCCCCGCTAGTATTACCCTCGATAGTTTTACGCTGCAGGAATTTTCCAATTTGAGGGAATTTGAGGTTGGAGTTGGAAAGAAGTTGGAATATGGATTTTTCAGGGAAAAACGTTCTCATAGCAATTTTTTTCTGAAAATTGACTGTGTTCCTGTTTTTTTCCAGAACTTTTCTACAGAAAAAACATTCCACTAGCTTATTGAATTAACTCTACTATTAAAATATTGAGCACGTGCTTGTTATATAAAGCACAAATCTTACAACAATTACCACAAACAAATTGTCAATTGACTTACGCCTTATTGTTTTGACAAAAAATGATGTGAATGCCTGTTTAACTTGCGGAAATGTAGGTGAAACATGAATGCAAATAGACCTCCGGACAAAATTTTAATTTGCCTTCAAATATGTTCTAAAAAACCAATAAGGATAAATATATACGTAAAACGTTTATTATATGTAATAATTTTCCATGGAATGTTTTTTAATCGCAAGAAAAGGAAGCTTTTCTCATCAGCAGACACTCCCACCTCAATACGTATTTCCATTGGCTGACGGAAATATGACATCAGCTCATGCGACCATGCGGCGGTCCCATGAAATTCATGGGGGTTCGGCGTATTCGTAAGGTCTTCAGCACGGATCAGCACTTCGTTAGCGTTTCTCTTTGCGAAGTGTACATAATATCGCCGTGACGTGCTTTTCCGAAGAGTGAAAAAGTTACTGGGGATATTATTTTGCTTCCGTGGGCATCATGGATCCTGCGTTTCGATAAGGGAGACGCGAGAAACTTGCCTAAATTTTCAACTGCCTCAATGTTTACATTCATAGGTATAAATAGTAACTACTGAATTAATAGTAACTACATAAATTCTGAGACCCGGGGAGTGAAGATGGCTAGTTGAGTATATCAACACGAGTGGAAATTGATTTTCTTAGGGTATTAGTTGATGTTAACGTTTCTAAATCCTTTTATTCACATAGAGTCAGACGAGAAGAATACGGCGATGATGCTATAAAGTTTTGTGGTTAAGCGTGATAAAAATGAATGCATCGTCCGTGATCGTATTCGTAGGTTCGGCGTAGAAAAACTATGTTTTTGAAGCCCGTCTTTAGGAGGAGAGCGGCGAAAGCGAAGTTGTGACTCTTTCGTGTAAGGATTGCATAGCCAGTTTGGGTACGTAAGACTTTACTCTAAGTGGTATTGTATCTTTTTTACTGGGCATTTTAAGGAAAACTAAATTTCCCGTTATTTATTCGTGTAGAACAACCTGATGAAATTTTAAGTGGTGAAATCTCCGATTTAATAGACATAATAATTAGTATTTCCTGAAGTGTGGAAAATATAATATGGAACTTCTTCAAAGTAGCCCACTTGCTCAAAATTTCACTTTTAAGTAACTTAATGGGATAAAAAAATTCCCCTTTTTCTGTTGCTGTTCCTTACATTCTTTACCTACAGCAAAAATATAGGAGATAAAACTATCCGCTTATTATTATTACATTTATAATCAACAGATTTAGGCGTTACTTGGTGGAACGATGAGATATTCATGGTTAAATAAAAAACACAGTACTATTCCACAACCTATAAGGTTGTGGAATAGTACTGTGTTTTTTTATTTAACCATGAATATTTAACCATGAATTATTACATTTGTTACCTATCAATGAGCTGTAGGGTTCTACGGTAGTTATTCATTTGGTTTTGTAAGCATATATTTGAGTTACTCTAACATTGTCCAGTCTTTCCCTAGTTTCAAGAAAGAATTACTTCAGTTAATTATATTAGAGTTTTCGTAGTAAGTACCAATAAATCAAGAGACTGAAATTCGTCGGCACTTTTTCATCCGAACAGTTCGTCGTTCACCGTCTTGGGGGACCGTGTGAAAATACTTATTTGAGGCATTTCCACTAGTATTACTGCACATAGGCACAATGCAGTACTTATAGCTGCGCTTCGACAAATCGACGAAATACGTACGACAACAGAAACGGCGTAATATCCACAAAATCACTAATTCTTTACCTCCTCTACAGTAATGCGCACGGACGCGAACAACACTATTGCATGAGCTGACGTCATTCAAGATGGCAGTGGTGCGAATTACGTTCTTCTTGCATGGCAAGTAACAGCTATTTAAAATGCTCGAAATAAAAAAATGCAAGATTATACGGCCAAAGTATTACGCCACTTAGATTAATATTTACACGTACTTTTCAGAAAGGTCTTTACCTTGATAGGTGTCCAGAGGTCTATTATGGATAATTTCAATAGAAAATTATTGGAACTGAAATGAATATTTTAATTCAATATGGTTTGTATTTTTTAGCTGACAGCTAAAAACACGAACCATATTTTTTGAGATGTTCATCTCTCCCCAAATAGACATTATGGGATCCCGGCTTGCCTTTCTCTGTAGTTAGGTAATAATTTTATACGTTATTTTTGGAAATCGTCGTCGTTATGGTAACTGAGACAATCCCTTTGTTGACAGTCGTGAATAATGTTTTATACTCATGTAAATTTTGTCTATTTGTGTACTCGAGCAGATATATGTGACATTATTTCTCCCTAAACAAATCATTCCATTAAAATATTGACCTCGTTTAAATGCATTCACACCCCTTTCGAAACTGTGCATGCTATTAATCTGGGTAAAAGGTTGCGCTAGTAATCATGAATGAACCCGCGCTTTTGCATTTACCGTGTTAAGCGGGTATGGGGAGAGGAAATGTAGATTCATATTTCATTGAAAAATTGTGAAGTAGCAATCATCATCTCAGCACTCTAGTAAACTTCAAAATATATCTTTTCCTTTCCCTCCTACCCCATTCAGGGTCTCTTTTTCTTAAATGATTTTATTTTATTTCATAGCTTCGCTACAAGTATCTATGGATATGAGCTAACCATATGGGTATTAGTGGACAGGCAAAGTAATAAAAATCTCGTAAGCTCATTTATTTAAGGAAAATTTTAGTGAAGTATTCTATCTATTTATTGGTAAGGCTTGAGAATATTTTTCGGAAAGCCATTCTAGTCGTTAGCACCCGACTAAATTCGGTATATGTGATAGTTATTTGCATTATATGGTTTTATTACTATCATATTATGAATAAATTTAGGAGGTATGCAGGAAAGAGATTATGGTTGTGGTAACATCATCTGTAAAATAGTATCAACTTAAGCGACAAATAAGATCATCGGCTAATTTGTGAAATTCGCTAAATAAGAGGAGAGTTAGGTATTCGGTTAATATAGAAGAAGCATTTTTATTGAAATTAATATTACATGGTGCCCCCAAACCGGAAGATAGGAAAAACTGAGAAAAAATGAAGCGGTATTAGAGGGAGAAAACACAGGGATACGTTGGATCTCGGAATCTTTTACGAAATGTAATTATAAGTAATAGTAGTAACCTATAATACGTTATCGCCATATACCGTTCGGCACAGTGTGCCGTCAGTTCTCGCCTCCTACGTTCTTCTTGCCCAATACAACCAAGAAGAGATTTATTTATTATGTTTAATGCTCGCCCAACATATACATAATTATAGAGCGAACAATACAGGAATATAACTACAAAAAAATTGAAAATAAATTGGACACAGCCACAAAATAGTAACAATCATGATAAAAAATGCTGAAAAATATTTAATAAATACTATCACAGTCGCGAAACATATTTTTAAAATCTTTTACAAAGCAGTATTTCTTTTGATACAAGTTTAGATCGTTGAAATTTTTGTTATATAGTACACAAATCCTTCGTATTGGCGTATTGGAACAGTAATTTGTTTTAACCTTTGATATGTAAAGTGTTCTTTTAAACCGGCTATTAACATTTGGAACTATTATTTTTATTTCCTTCAGTAACTCATAACATAGGCCCTTATTGATGACATCATGCAGGAACAGAAGATCGTTTATAGTTCTTCTATTTTGCAGGGTATGGAGACCAAACACTCTTAACAAATCACTATAACAAATATAATTTTCGAAAAGCGGATACACATGATATAATACAAAATATAGAAATCTTAAAAATGTCTCTTGAACCTGCTCTGGCATTACAATATGCATCTTTAAATAGGGATTCCAAATAACTGACCCATATTCCAACTTACTTCTTACATAAGAGTAATACAATGTCTTAAGTACCATCTCAGGGTCAAAATATTTTGACATACATAAAAGCCTGTGTGTATAAAGCCCAACAGTTTACATACAGTTATGCTAATATTCAATATATGTGTGGTGAAATACATTTTGCTATCAAAGGTGACCCCTAGATCCTTCAATTCATTAGTCCTATTCAATTTGGATTTTTCCATGTGGCAATTGTATTTGATTACATTTTTTTCTCCGTGAAAAAGATAAAACAAAACACTTATCAACATAAAAAAATAAACCATTTTCATGAGACCAGGTGACCAGACTGTTTTAATCTGACTTTATCTGTAGGCAATGTTGTAAATTGTTTACCTTTCTATATATTTTAACATCATCTGCAAACATTAGACATCTTGAATGATGGATACATTGTGGCAAGTCATTAACAAATATAAAAAAACAGAAGTGGACCCAGGTTCGAGCCTTGGGGTACACCAGATATAACAGAGTATTTGTCAGACACCACGTTTCGATATACTACGTATTGTTTTCTTTCGTATAGAAATGAACTCATAGAGTTAACAAAGAACCCGTGATGCCAATACTTTTCAGTTTGCTTAGCAATATGTTATGTTGTACAGTATAAAAGGCTTTTTTAAAGTCTAGGTAGACTGCATCCACCTGAGAACCGCTATCCATGGAATTCATAACATAATCAGTTAAGATAGCTAGGTTGGTAGTTACTGACCTATTAGCTATAAAGCCGTGTTGTGTATCACTTATCTGATTTTTTATGAGAAAGTTAATACGCTTACATAAAATACCCTCAAATATTTTAGAAAAAACAGACAATATACTTATAGGCCTATAATTTTTTATGTCATTTCGTTCTCCCTTTTTAAAAATGGGACACGCCTTGGCAGTTTTCCATTTTGTGGGAAATACTCCACTTTTTAAAGATTTATTAAACAGCTGACATAAAGGTTGAGCTAAGATCTCTTTACAGCCTTTCACAATATACGCAGGGATATTGTCAGGACCTATAGACTTTTGGTATCTAAACTTTGGATTGCTTCAAGCACTTCATCCTTGCTAATTCTAATAATAGTTATATTATCATTGTTTTGGGCAAGGGTTTCGTTAACACACTTTATCTTTGAGGGATCCACTTGTGTAATATAAGCAGACATAAAATATTCTTTAAATGCATTAACTATTTCTCTTGGCAAATTCACAACCATTTAGTGCAAGCACTTCAGGGATATGACCACTTGCCTTATTTTTTCTCACAAATTTCCAAAAACTATTATAGTTCCCGCTCACAACTTCATGTTTGATATTTTCCAAGTGAGCACTTAAAGCTTTATTAATATCTTCGCTAACTTCTATTCTTAAAGTATTGTATTTTGATTTGTGATAACTTGACCCAGTTTTCTTGAACAGTAGCCTATGCCCATCTTTCTTCTGTATTTTTTTAATTACTTCGTGATATTACCACGAAGGATAATTGTACTTTGATATTTTACATTTTGGGATAGATATATCAATCATTTAGGTAATTGTAAAATATCTCCAAACCAATATTGACATAACTAGTAGATGAAATAGCGTTCCAATCTTTACTCCGCAGCTCCTCATATAATTTCAAGTAGTTACCTCTTTTAAAGTTATATGAATTGCCAAAATCATCTATTGGTTTTTTTGTAATACCACAGTCATAATGAACGGTTACTGCTGGGTGATAGTGATCTTCTTTAATCACTGGTAACGTTCAGCGAATCACCTCAATATTACTCTCGACCACATTAGTAATGTAGCGCCGGTTCGCTGGAGAAGGATATTCAAAATAACATTCGCTCACTTCGAGGTTCAAAACACAACTCTTTATTCTCTCTCTTTTACAACGGGCCCAAAAGCCCTTCTCCCGTTGAGGGCTTCACGCCCCCACCTCCTGGGTTTCCCCCAAGAGTCCATGTCCTGAGCAGCAGACAGCGCTCTGCTACAGTAAGAAAAAGATCAAGAAATTTTCCGTAACTATTTTCCACATTGTTCTTCTGTTTCAGACCCATTAAGTTCATGAACATCAACTACTCAATACATAATGGTGTTCTCGTTTCAATGGATAACATGAATGAAGGGCAATTAAAGTCACCAAGGATAAATATTTCATTATTAATAACTTCACTATAGGCCAATTTGTCAAAAAAATTAGTATACACTTCAAGCATAGCATCTGGAGAAAAATAGACTACACATAAATACACCCATTTATTATTTTTCACCTGCACCTTGATCCAAATATTTTCATCACATGTTTTCTAATTCTTTTAACCTCATTGGCTTATACGTATCCTTCACCATTACCATTACTCCACCACCTAGTTTTTTGCCAGTCAAAGTCTCATTTTTGTCTTTCCAATGTAATTTGTATCTACCACTCATGCATACCTCTGAATCACTTATATAATTATTTAACCATGTCTCACTTATACATATTATATCATTGTCAAGATCATCTAACGAGATGTTGAACATTTTTAACGTACTTCTCAAACCTCTCACATTCTGATAATAGATGGAAAGTTGCTGATTAAATGCACAAATTGTTCCATTCCGATCTTCCGTTCCTGGTAAACTAGGATCCCTTCCTCATTGTAAGGTTTCTATATCAGACTCACTTCGAATGCTTATTCTATCCCCACCTTCACTTTTGCGAACAAATATTCGACCTCCGCGCACCCGTAAGTACTTTACCTTACCATTTCTTTTAAGGTCTCTTGCTAGGGTATACAACCTTCTGTTTGTTTGTGTTAAAGCTTCATTTACAAAAATAGGGCTAGCCGCGTTGACATTGCCTGTGTTCAGGTGAAGGTCCGAGAGTGACAGATTTCTCTTCACCCTCCTGGATCGAACAAATTCCTCCGCTATGCTTGAGTGGGCAAAACGTACAACTAGCGGCGGATGCTTAGACCGGGTAGAATGCTTCTTCCCTACCCTATACGCAGCTTCAATATCACTCCCATCGAGTTTAATACCCAAGGCAAGACCTGCTTTACACACGATTGCTGAAGGAGCATCGTCATTTGGCATCGGAACACCATGTATTTCGATAGTATTCCTGAGTGACTCTTTCTCCAAAATATTCAACTTGTACTCAAGGTCACAAACTCGTTTACTCAAGGCAACGTTTTCCCCAAATAATTTATCTAATCCATCACTCACTTTACTAAGGTTACATTGGACTGCTTCTATAGATTTTGTTTGCTCACTTAGCGTCTTCGTGTGATCGTGAATGACACTATTCCACGAATTAAATAATTGTTTTAACTCACTCTGCTCATTCTGCATCACCGATATCTTCTCCAACAGTTAACGCAACAGGAGCACTGATGAATCCTTCGAAGTGCTGCGAGATGCCATCTGTTGTGTAGCTTCATTCGCCACGCAATCTGGACGATTCCTCAGAGCCTCAGGATCGCAATTGTGACAACTCCACCGCTGTTGTTGGCCATCCTCGAGCAACTTCAATACATCCTTCGACACTGATTGGCACACTGCATGAAAACTCTTGTTACACTCATTGCAGAGAACCGACGTCTGGCCACGCTTTATTACATTTCCGCAGGAATCGCACTGAGATGGCATTTTACGATGAGAAGAAACGAGGGAACAGAGCGAGCTGTGCTCAGACACTTCCGTTCACAACGACTGCTCATAAGCTAATGTGCGAGATGTGTATGTCAGTAAATCAGCCCCCTCTGCTATACTTTCTGATCGAATGAAGTAATGGCATAAGGTATCATATCCCAAGTTAATGCAACAGACAGCAACGCTCTCTGTAAAATAGGGAAACTCGAAGAATTTGTTTATCGATATTAAACCTGCCCCTTACTCCACCGGCGTATCCAGGAATTTTGTTCGGGGGGGGGGGGGGGGGGGGGGAGCTCCAAAACCAGCGGAAAAATGTTTTTGAAAAACAGGGTACTAAGTAATGGGTTTTAAACTAATTTTCACACTTTTTATAATCGAAAAACGTGATAAAAATATTTAAAGAGCTCTTTAAACTCATTGTATAACATGAAAACAATTAAATTTAACTATTTATTATTTAATTTTATATTTTTTCCTCTACCGTTTTAAACGTATTATTTTTTCAAATCAACATAAATAATATATGAATATAGAATAGAAAAATATAAAATCCGTGCAAATAATAGCTGAGTACTGAGCATATGGTATGCGATATTTTTCAGGGGAAGCAATAGCTTTATATCAATTGGTTTATTCAGCCGTGCTGTGCTGAGAGATAAGTTGATTTTGTCGTCATGATCAATCGGCGAGAGCGCTCCGAATGCATAGGTATGCAATGTGACTCTCATCTTCCTTCTTAATTACTCGCCCTCTAGGGAAAAATATAATGAGTAGACGATGAGTATCTACGACCAGTAGAAACTTAGCTTATGCAACCACTTCGGGAACTTTTTAGTCGGATTTCTGCAGCGTGGCAATTAGTTCTTAGTAATTTTTTTACTCCCAAGTATAATTTATGCACTTCGGTAAATATTATTGGAAAGCTATGAATTCAATAGGTTATATCATCAGCCATGTAAATTACGGCCATAATGCCTAATTTAGCTTATTCCACCGTGATATTCAGATCACTTTATCGCCTGCCCAACGAGTGGCGACTTTTGTAAAGCATTTAAATGCGTGGTGGGTGACCGCATATTTAGTGGCCGACTGGAGAATCCATTTTTGTAAATTCCTTATTGCTACACAGTGGTGCAAGGTTTTCTTTGATCTTTTAACTCTTTTTTGATCTGATCCACGATGTCACGTCACTTAATTCCATGAGGTTAGATCGTTCACTTGCTCATTTCATATGTCTGAAGATAGGAAATCCAAATGACAGTTAAAGTTTAAAAGAAAAATACAAATTGTCAAATCTGACCATATCTTCGAAACCGATTTTTGATTGTCTAAGGAAATCATTCACGGGGAGGAAAAATCATTACTAACAGGTGTTTACACTTGTTGTTAATTTCCTTTGTCAATTAAATGCCGGTTTCGGGGACATGCTTCCTCTTAGCCGAAACATACATTTGAATCCGGCGTCCATCTTCCGGGTATACGTCGCGACAATTTATTTAAAAGTTTCGTCCTCTGTCCTCGTTCTGCGGATGTCTCCAAGAGAGGGTACGGAACTATTGAAAAAGTCAACTGAGGCGACGTGCATCTAGCGATTTGATCGTTGGATTATTCTTCCTCATAGGATAATCCTCTAAAGTCGCTGGCACAGTAATGGCTTCGCCAGGTTTCGCTAGCTAGTGGGCCCTTTTCGCTTCTTTAGCGTTAAGGTGTTTTTCCCCGTCCCATCCCTTCCAACCCTTTCCCTAACCCAGAGGCGTCGTCGGGCTTCTATCGCGGCGGCGCCCCTTTTCTTTTTCCTTCCTCTCCAGCCCTTCCCCGGGTGATCGGGCGTATCGGCAAGATTGCTGGGTTCCGGCCCTGGTGTGTTGTACCCTAGCAGGGCTCTCCTTAGCCCTCATTCTTATTGACGCGACGTGAACCCGGAAGATGGACGCTGATACTAGACGTCGCGATGGAGTACAGTAGAAGGCATTTGAATTTCTGCATTCCAAAATGTTTCTTTATCAAAGTTTTTGCTCAACTAGATTGTTCCCCTTTCGTTGTAATCGGAAGTGTACTGTGTGATTGAATGCACTTTATAATATTTATATTCCATCAACCAATCTTTTCTCCTTCCGGGTCCACGTCTATCGCTTTTCCTCTCCCGACCACTGGTACCGCGGGTGACAAAGCCCGCTCCTTTCGCCGACATTCATTTTTCTCCCACAACGCGTGTATTCCTCCCCTCACTGGGGTCGGGCCGTCCGTCGCATTCCATTCACAATCCTTCGCACGCCGCTCTTAAATCTCCCGACACTCTTCCTTTCGCGCCGCGCGCACTCCATCACGCCACTCCTCCTTCCAATCTCTCCCTTATTTCCGCTCCTTACCCCCCAGGGGTTGGCCACGGGAACGTGGGTTTTCAGGGTTCATCCGCAAGAGCGGTGAAATCGTATTCGGGTGCTCGAGAATTTTCCGCTCTATTTCATTTGGGGGCTATAAATATAAGATGTGAATATTACTTTCTCGCCTTCCGACCAAATTTCCCATCAGGCGTAATTCGCATCTCGAACTCTATGGACTGTATTCCAGAACCTGGCACAGTGTTCTGTCTTCCTCGGTGGTTCAGATCGCAGAATCGAGTTGAGTATCAGTTTAACTTCGTATTTTACAAACTAGATTCAACTTGGTTCACTTGAGCTAGTTATCATGGCAACGTTCAACGGTAAAATTAACAAAATAATACATTTTCCTAAACTATTGCCACTCAAAGTCTTTCCCTCATCAGAAAATAGCATTACAAAAGTACAATATCGCAGAAGTATTTTTACATCTAATTTCATTTTGAAAAGGCATTTTGATGGCGCGAAAAGATAGTTAAAAATATAAATAATCAAATATTGCTATAAAAATACTGAAAAGGACCAAATTAACCGAAATATTGTGCCAAAATGCGTAAAATTACCGTGTCAGAAAAATGACTTTTGGCCTGATTTTTTTCGATTTGGGACCACTGTGAGGCAGCGGAAATCTAGGAACGTAGAAACTCAGTTCGATTTATTAACCATGGTAACTCGATATGGAGAATTTTCTGCTTTGGGACTTGAGTGAGGTCTCGCAACACGAACGTGGCAACCAAGTGGAGTTTGAGTCGGAATCAAGACTTGAGTAACGCTGTGGATGACGTCCCTGTGGCATGGACTTAGAGACTGTATTAGTGCTGTGGCATAGCAGTCGCGTCGTGGAATGAACTTGAAATCACGAGGGTAAGTCGGGGCTTCATCTGGAAACAATTATCAATTGTTACCTGCTACGTAGGCCTTGAGATACGGAGGAGACAGAAGGTATGGGTGGAGCGAGTACTTAACGAGCAGGGGATGTTGAAAATAGTGTTAGAGGGTAGAATGTTAGGTGAACGAGGAAGAGGAAGGAAAAGAATAGGATTTTTAGACAGAATGAAAGGGAGTAGGCTTTATTGTGAAGTGATGAGGGAAGTGCTTGATGGAAAGGGAGGCTCCCAGAATTCTTCTTGAGTACTCTATGGAAATACCTTAATCGATAGAATACTTTAATAATAATAATGTAGGACTCAGTAGAAGCATTTCCTTAATTTACTTAGTTCTCCTCTGTAGCTGTAGCGTCGGGACATAGACCAGAGGTCACCAGGGTTGGCCTGCCCCCCATCTGGAAACAGAGATCATTTGCAACGCATAGTGTTGAAATTAGTGGCAACGTGTTATTATCAAATTTACCTCTCCACTATAACTCTATAAGTATCATTTAGATTTAAAATGAGAGCAGTGGAATGGGTACAGTTGGGCTGTGGGAGCGTAGATGCGGGCTCTCCAGGGTTAGACTGTCCTTCATCTAGCAACCGTGATATAATAATAATAATAATAATAATAATAAAATGTCTTTATTCGGGTGAGATTGAGACTAAGAAGTCCCCTCTTCCACCTAACCCCTCAATAGCGTCAATGCAAACATATGAAAAAATTATAGACAAACGTTTACAATACAAAGGTTATACAATATACAATATTTGTGAAATGTCAATAATATGAATAACTGTAGGTACGTGAAAATTTTGTGGAAAAAAGATTTCAGCTTGTGGGAAAAAACATGAGGATAAGGGTATAGATCCTTAAGCGAAAAAACCCACTGCAGGAAAACGCCCACACAAGAAGGGGGGCGTGAAAAACCTGCGAAAACCTACTGAGTGAAAGCTAAAGTCGTGTTATTTGAAAAATACAACATGATATATTGTGACGCGTAATGTGGACAGTTGTCGATGTGTGTTTTACGTGAAATATTGCTTGGTAGTTGGGTGCATTATAAAAAATTTGCTGCTCCTGAGGACGGTAAAATGGGATTTCACTTCATTTATCTTCCCTAGGGTCTTTGAGAATGTAGATACTTTACTTACATAGACCTTGATGCATTTCTCCTATGATTCGTACGTGGATTTCAGGGTGCTACAATCAGACGAGGTTGATTCTTATTTTTTATTATTTTACTCACATAAATACGGACTCCTTTTGCGTCTATCAAGATCCGGAAATGACTTTCTATTTTGGCTTTAAAAATTTATTTGTTATGAGGTCTTATCTTTTGCTTTTCAGAGGCAAAAATTCTTATTTGCATGTCAGTGTGCTAGTTAATACTAGGCAATCTGGGAATGTTAGTTAATTTGATAAATTCTACGTAAATGATGCCAGAATATTCATGTGTTTTAGACTCCATATATATGACAGAGTTCGATACTTCTTTCACCATTACCCACTAGTCCTCTAATCGTGCCTAAGTTATTTTCTAATAAGGGGCAAGAAGAATTGCATTATTTGTGTCAATTAAATTATGTCCATGGATATCAGAGTTCTAATGTCGAGGCAAGAAATCCGATTGCTAAAAAATAGTTACCGTTAGTTAAACTTTAGAAATTTGATTTAATTATGCCTTAAACTGCCTTTTGCATAAAATTTGAATGTTAGATATTTTTAAATATTTTTTAAACGAAATCCGCACAGATTATGGAATACCTCAATTTTCCGAATGAATAAACAAAGAGAGAATTTGATGACGTAGAAATACTTATCAAACTTTAAAATGTCGTAATCAATCAATCAAAGATACTTACGTATGGTGGCAGTCTATGTGATTATTTTATTGAAGGTGAGAAATCGATTTGCGAGGAGTGGCGCTGATGTCCCAGGTGCCTTGTCTGTCTACCAGTAATACTCCCTACTGCCTAATTGCTTGTCTGTTTCACTCGGGACTTGACGAATAAGCAAGCGATGGCATTTTGACAGGTTCTGAATGGATTTTCACTTTCCTTCATGGTCAGTTTTTATTGGCCTGCCAAACATTATGAGTCGTTGCTCATTAATAATAATATGCTATCTATGCTAGACACGTTTGCCGCTTAGATAGATTCGTTCAAAACAAGGGAAAAATAGATTATGGTGCTGGAAGGAAAAATAGAAATGCTCACTTCAATTCCACCCTCGACTCAGATATTCCTCCATCTCCCTCCCCCATTTGTCACCCTTCCCCTTTTCGTATCTTACCCCACTCCACACTCGTCGCGAGCCTGCGATAACCGTCCACCCCTCCACTACTTCTTTCTCACTGCCTCTATATTATCCGTCTGCGAAGGAAAAAATTCAAATAGCCGCCACCCTCGACTCATTCCTTATGTCACCTCCCTCCTTCCTTGAATTCCACCCTCATTTCTTTTTCACCCCTTTTATCTCTCCTTCCCCCGAAACACTGCCAAAGCGTTTTCCATCTGAAAATCTCCATAATTCAACCCCAAGCGCACGACGAGACTCCGGGGTTACTCATCCGCTCACATTGAATCAAATTTTATCTTTTTTTTATTAATTCTCACGCCTTTTTCTTATGCTCTTTTTAAGTCCTCCATAATTTCCCGACTTTTAACGTGAGGTACCGATTTTCATGTTACTCCGTTGATTAACCGATTTCTCTTTATCTTTTTTCGGCTCAGTGAAGATTAAAGAATCATACAGGTATTTGCTGATAAATGTATTTATATGATTACTCATCTCTACTTCACTGTTTCTAGAAGGGAACATTTGACTTTTCGGATTTATTACCGGAAGTCAAGTTTAGCCCAAAATCACGTTTGAATTCACGATATCTGTTGATTGATGAAAAATTATGCTCACTCATAATAAATGTTATAAAACAATATAATGTATATAAAAAGGATAAATTTGCGCCTGTACGAGTGGCTGCTGATACATTCACTTGTTTCACGCTGTGCGCCCTTTTCTCGCTGCAAGGTATGGGATGGGGAAACTGCGTAGCGCCAATAGTGATATGCTAGAAGTGGTGAGAGACGAAGTTGGAATCTTTCCACCGCTATCACTGATTTGCTCAAAAACTTGAATATATTCCATCGCAAAATAGAAAATCGTGAGTCTGAAAAAATGTACTTGTGTGATTAATTCTATTTCCAACCTCTTTACTATTCAGTAATAAAAAAATTATCATTGAGGTCCATGTGTATAAGTTTATGGTGGCTAAAAATACTCTTTGGATGCAGACCATGAGATTTTACTTTCGAAATTAGTGGAATTGAAGGTAAAAATAGAGTATTATAAACAACTTAGTGGTGTACAGTATGAATTAAAATGGTTGTATTTAGCTGCCACACTCCATTCTTCAAGGGAGCATTTTCAATGTTAGATCTATTGTGCATCCTAATTTTTCTGATATGATATGCCTAAGTTATATATATATATGCTGTTCTTTTTACCCTCTGGACGACTCCTCTGAGAGATCTTCCAGACCACGTTACCGGACTGGTTAGGAACATTTTCTTTTATGTTAACTTTTTCTTATGTTCATAATCTTATGAAATGCTGAACCTATAGTAAAAATTTATCATTCCAAAAATCTATTCTAGGAAAACTGCATACTCTAATATTGTTATCAGGTCTGTTTCCGGACTGTGGATTTGAAGCCTGGCGTAACCAAGCAAACTGCCAAGGAAGATTCTTGGATAAGCTTGGTTGAAGATACGTAATGTTAATAATGGCATATTGGCTAGAACAGATTATATCTTTTGAATTATCTTTTGAATTTGAATTCCGGAAATAATCCCTGAAGGTGAATATAATGACAACATTTTACTACCTACTAATTAAGTTTATCATGGGACTTATAAAAATTATGTTATGGGATTCTCTTTATGGTAGTTTGATGTTTGAGGGGAAAAAATTAAGGATCATTATAGTTAAGATGAAAAGTTAAATGAGTCTAGTTATACTGAAGATTTATTTTTTGGTAACCATATCGATTTTACACCAAATATTGTTGTTATCAGGAAAAGACAAGGGTGAAATTCGTGATACTTTTTAAGCCGTGGAAAGCTAATTTTGAGAATATACAATGGGCTTGGGAGATTGCGTGAAAATAACAGGTCTATTTTACTATGAAAAACCAATGAATTGGTTAGAAGCGCAGATATTAATTATGTGCATGTAATGCAGTATTTGCGAAGATGCATTAGTAAAGCAAAAATTGAATATTACTTTGTATTTGGATCGAGAATGTACTATACATAATCCTCCTCGGATGGAAAATCTATTGCTACTCGAAAAAATAACTGCTATGAAGTGTGTTTCAGGTCCTCGGAAATAACCACCCGTCCCATCTCCTTTCATTGCGTTCTTACACCCATGAATTTTCTTGCACGGTGTAGTCAGTCCCTATTCTCATATCTGCGTCGTTGTTCCACGGCCATTTTCAATTGAGTCGCTCGCTGGAATTAAATGAACGTATTCCAAATGCTTTCGGGAGGAGAGCGAGTGGGATTATCTCAGCGGTCGGTGCGGAAGAACGCTTGGACGAGGCAGATGGAATGCTGGGAAGCAGGAGAGGCGTACACACGCAGGCAGCGTCAAAGCCGCTTGGAAGAAGAAATATTGTTCCATTTCCTTCGGGTTAGTTTTTACGTTTTTTTCTATTCCTCTCGTTGTGGGGAACTAGTTCCTAATGCCGAATGTTTATTGTTATGGCAGAATGCTCTCATGTTTTCAAGTAATTTTTTTCATCCCACATCAAAGGTGTGCAGCGGCATATACGTATAGTACCCACTAGACGGTTGCTTCATTTCCTCTCACAGAGCGGCAAGCGTTAGCATGTGTTCCACTATTTCGCGGAAAAGAGCTCTCTAATATTGGGAATGGGCATGAAAATGTATTAGTGAGCGCTTTTTTTTGTCCTACATTTTTTTTTGTCGTCGCTATAAGTATGACTAGAGCGTGGTTACCATTTCGTGGTCGGAAAGAGATGAAAATATTTACCTATCATCTCCTTGGCTTACTTTGTGTCACTGGCAAGGTCGTGTTGTTTAAAGCATGCGTCTAATGCATCGGATGAAGGTATCATCAATTTTATTTCCTTCACCTAAAAAGCGGTAATTAATCCATACGTATTATTTAAATATGGAGTGAAAACAATTGAGATTCTGGTTTAAGCGTAGTTACTGGTGGATTGAGTGGAATAGATTAAGGATGTATTTTCAAAAAGGGTCACGGAAGCACCATTTTATCGCGGTTAGTAAAATTTATATTTTTGAAAACAAAGTATGTAAGTAAAGTATAATATAACGCATGCAATGATAGCAAAGACTTCTTCAATTGCTTTTCCCTACACCTGATGTAGAATATAAGTCCTTCTTCCTACTTTTCTGGAAAACCTTGAAAAATTTCGCTGAACTTACCACAAAAATTGAATTCTTGCTTCCTCGTGCATGATTTTTCCAGTCTAAAATAGGCTCTCCTTCCTGTATCGTCAATACAATAGCATTATACTTCACTTTGGCTAGAATATGCTCTATGAGACTCTCCTTTTTTCACCAGTTGACTGTAAAAATATTTTTTGCGTCGAAATAATTCAATACATCTGTGTCTTATTGAGTTATATCTGGGTGTATTGCTCATGTCACCTGTGCGTAGCTATTTCTTACATCTTCAGGTGTTATGTTTCATTCTTTTCTTCAACCCTCGTGGGGGAATGTAGAGTGATTTTGTGCGTATACTCAGGGGTAAGTCTGACACATAAACACTGCAAACAGGCAAATTTTCACAAACAAGGATAATTACTACAGTTTTCCTTACTGCTCGTCTATACCAAAATCGATAGTACTAAGCCTTTTCCTCAGGAATATTGTCAATCTGTTGTATTGATACTGGGTAAGCCGATCTGCAGGAAACAGAATATTCCTTCTTAAAAAAAGATCCCCAACCCCGTGGTAATGCTAATGTCAGCCGAGGGGCCACTTAGTTGCCGAGCCATTGCGGTCAATCAAGGATGCCGCTTCTATTAAAGCTTAAGCTGGCTTTGGAGTGAAGCCACAGCCCCGCAGCCCGAATCCCAATTAGCTTCCCCGTCGCCCACGAGATCACATGTGCCGGCGTGTTCGTCCGTGGTGGATCGTGTGCCCGCGAACGTGCACGCATCTCCTATGACCCTGTTCGTGGTTGGCAGGTTCTTTGAAGTCCACTTAAGCCTTATTGCGTTCGCCGTTGTCCATGGTGGACCCCCAAACTACCAATACTAAGCACTCCATTCAATCCCTCATAAGTGACCCCTGGCACTGGGAAGCACGTTAAATGTCAGGTGTTACACGTTGGTCCGTCGTGCACTGGAGTCTTCAGTGGGGAATCGCTCCCAAAGTTTCCCCCTCAGATTGACATTCAGCTCATGGTATGTTTACTGGAGTTTTTTTCCGTACAGCTTCTTTGATTCTCATGTTAACTATGTTGCCACCGAAACCAGCTCCTCCATTGTCCCCCCTGGCCAACGGGGAGCAGCAGCAGACGGCAAAGAAACAAATGGTGTGCTGCGTTACGCCATAATATATTCGAATTTTCAATCGACTGATGATGAATTAGGGGAATATTTCACATTGAAAATTGATTCTTTGGATTCTATTACCCTGACTTTTCGGTGAAAGCACACCTGTTCAAAAAATAAAAATGTCACCAGGGGAAAACAACCACTGGCTGAGCACAAGGGTGACGGACGGAGTCAAAAATTAGTAGCACACACATACAAAAACACCTGTGACAGAAGTTCTCAGTAAACAATATGTTGAGAATCCAAGAAAATACAAGTACCTCTCATACCATGGCCTCCCAGTCACAAAACTTGCTTCACAAAATGAAATAAACTTATGCTCTAGTAAAGAAACACAGCGTCTAAACTAAGACCAGACAGGAAAAATCGTAGAAACAACAATACTCTGTCACTCTCGCTGAATGCCCTTTCTCTTCTCCATCCGTTATCGCCTTCATATACCGCCCTTGCCAACGGGGAGTAGTAGCAGACGAAAAAAACAAATAGTTCGCGTAAGTTTTTATATTAGAGACATAGGCAAATGCTCACTAGATTTTAATTCTATCACTCGCTCAGCGATTCAACTCAAAGTTTTTTCCTAGGTAAGAGTAGAACTCACACCGATCTAAGTCACAGGAGTGTCAATTTCATACATTTAGGGTGGGCGGGGGCAACCTTGCACTCCAAGGAGGTTGGCATACCTGGAGACGCTGTTTGCGAATTTTTAGCGCGATTAAAATTCCGCCGTCTTAGTTTGGCAATTTCTGGACTTTGTCTCCAACTGATATTTTGAGGTGGCAAAGTTTTATTTTGAAAATGCGCTACAGTAAGTGGAAATGCTGACATAATCACTGGTATTTATCCGGTAATTGTCATCGGAGTTTTTCCATCATTCGCGATACCTCTATTTATATAAAAACTAAGTATCCTCTTGCCCACTTTTCTGGTGGGGATATCCTTGAAAATATACTTTTTCACCATAATTGTTGGATTTCCATTGCCTATATTATCAATTAAATACCTATATAAGCGCAGGGAATGGACTAGCTTCTTGTCGTAAATATTGTTTTTCTGTTGGGCTGTTTGTAAAACGTAACCGAGGCGATTGATAATAATATTTCCCCGAGAAAAGATGTTTGAGACATAACTTCGCGAAGCCTACCAATGAAGTAAGAAAAAAAGGTTTACAGCTCCATAGGTTATTTTAATGTATTAACGAGTTATGTCCAAAAATCTCACCACATAGACAGCATTTACCCTTATGGGATTGACAATGTTTTGGTCAAAGTAGGCGTGGCTAATCCTACCCAAGCATCCTCACTCCTGCCCCACTTCGCTCCATGCTCGAAACCAGTGGTGCCCCCTCCAATATAGTACAACCTCCTTGTCGCACTCAGAAAATTATGTTCGGGGGTGCCCGAAGGAATCACCCGGGGTTTGAGCCCGTGACCCCTCGCCAAGCACTCTACTAACTAGGCTACCACGCTCCCTTTTTTACTCCTTAAAATTTTAAAGAGATAACCTAAGTTGTAAACGAGTAATTCCTGACGAAAAAAGACAACAGTATTGGTATAGATGAAGTGTTGCGTTCTCTTAACATTTGTCAGCTGGCTACGCAGTTTCTGTCTTCGGGTCATTTGAGGGCAAATAATAGCCTTGAACTTGCTTTATCGAGCTTCCGTAACGGTCCATCACGCTTTTCCCATGGCATCAATCCTTTGCATTTTATGTGCACTCGCAAACATTCCCTCCCGCCCTCTGCCCTTCGCGGCCCTAAACACTCTTTCACTTTCTATCCCCAATTCCATTACCAGGCCAACCTACCTTCAATCTCCTCTCTCCTCTTGTTACCCGTTTTATTGTCCCGTGACTTGCGGACTGTTTTCTTTCCGCCTTTTCTCGTCCGCCCTTCTCCATTTGCCTCCATTCCCTAACTTCGTCCTTTCGATTTGAATGGGATAGGGAACTCGATATTCTTGAGGTTTCGACAAACAGTCCATTTGCCTGTCTCCTTCTCTTCTGCTTCCTATCCGTTCTTTATTTTCTCTCTTCGTCTCCCTCTTCTTCTGAGGGTACCTCTTCCTTCTCCCCTTCATCTTCTGCACCACTTGAGCCATCTCATTGTTGTCCCTTCAACAATACGCCTCGGAAAAACGGTGGCTGTGTTCCTGAATTCTTTCTACGCAGTCTTGTGTACATATAGAACCCTAGAAAATGATGGGACGCTGGTGGAAGATCTTTTATTGGCACAAATGTTCTCTGATTCCACATTACGATAAAGGGCTTGTTCCCGATTGCTCATTAGGTGACATTACCTTTGATTTTCTGTGGAATTCCTCTTCCCGAAATTGGAATGAGCTCTCTGGTGGAGAAAGAATTGAGGCGTCTTCCAGGTCTTCTCATTTTGATATCGGAAATTGATGATTCTCTGATGCGTGCTTGTGGACGGCAATATACTTCAATTAAGGTGAATAAATTCAACTTTGATGAAGCGCTGAGAACTATTCCCATTTAAATCCCTTTTTTGTGTATCAATTTGAATGAATCATGGATAATTTAATTATGAGAGAAAAATTATGTCAAGGCTTAAATCACGAACAGCATAATCTGCTATCAGCATAATTGATGAAATATTTTTAGTGTAATTTTGTGGACAACCTACGTTGAAGCTGATTTTTAACCTTCACTCTTAATGCGATCTTTTCGTGCTTTAATATAATGAATATTTTCCGCTCAATCGCTTTACTTGTTTAAAACTGAAGTTATTTTGAAATATTTAGCGTATTCAGAGCAGTCTAGTTATAATTTCTGACTTGACTCTGCTCTATAACTTTCAAAACAAGTAAAGTTTTCAGTTTTAAATAAGTAAAATAGCGATTGAGCGGGAGATATTCGTGTGTCACTAGTGTTGAAATCTGCCATAGCATTTTTATGAAGTAGAATTACAGCATTAAAGATGAAGGTAAATATTGAAAAGGGTGTTCTCCATACACCCTTAAAATTTCTAGTAGGTAAGTACGATAGGTCTTAAGCTAGAAAATAGTGAAATGATGATCAAAATACCACCTTTTGAGCGGGAGTGAGACCTACACTTAGTGAGTTATTCTTCAGGGTGCCTACCTAATTCATTTATTTCTGTAAATCAAGATTAGAGCTCTCGGAATATTTTTCTTTGGGACTGAAAATATTCAGAGGCATAAGTATAATTAAAAGCTTCTTAATGCGAAAACTTTTAACAAATATAACAATAAACTCCTTTAATTTCCATAATTTAATTTCCTTTGTAGATCCTCGGGGGATAAAATATCTGCCGTGGAAATCTGTAAAGGGAAAAAATAGTATTTAAGGAACCAATCCTTTTTGCCAGCGTCCCGCTTGAAAAAAGAGCAACAGCTGTGCCTCTCTCTCAAGTTGAGAGAACGCGTCGATTTCTCACCGGAAAACTTTTTAAATTGCTTCCCATCTTTTGAAGTTTTTTAAAGCGGATATTTCACGTTTTGCAGGGAGATTATTTTTCCGAGTAGAGAGCGTTTCGAATAGCTAGTAGCGTTTCGTATTTTGTGAACAGTCGATTTTTTGAAGAATGTAGGTCATTCGAGGTATCCCATCACTTCGACAGTCGTAAATTTTTTTTACTTTTATTTTAATGACCGAAACAATTTATTTACTTTGAAAAATGGAAAATATTGTTCATTTTACTTTGTTGACAGCGATTTTTACGCTACCGAGAGCAACAAAATGATTTGCTTATAATTGATCAGTAGTAATGAGCTATATGAGAACTGTAACTGGAGGTCAACGAACACACAACATATACTCGGTGACATTAATTTAGAAAATATTTTTGTGGCTATGGTTCATGAGAAATTTGACTGATTTTTATCTCATGGCTTGTATAACACATTGAAAGATTGCTTGATGCCGTGTAGTGATTACAATATTTCATTAGAATCTGGTATTGCCATTCTTGTATCCACATCTTGCATCCATCTGTATTCCACATTCTTGTGCCATTATTTTGCGAATAGCATCTAGGGAAAGAAAAAGAATAATGGAATGAAAAATCTCTCCGCGTTAGATAAGAACAGCGTGGAAAATACAATTTCACCTCTAACACCGCAGGATTCACTCCCGTGGATTAGTGTGTAGGGGAAGAGATGATGGAGAAAAGTTGAAGATCGCAATTTCGAAATCATCACCATATCCCGGGCGAGGGAGTTTTTTTCTTCCGGAATTCTCAGTCAACTTTGTTTGACTTTCCGATCTGAGGGGGTTGCGCCATTGTGAGGGCGTGGAGAGAAGAATCCCGAAGAAGCGTAAGGAAATAAAGTTATAAAAAAATCGTGCGAAGATCGAAATAAAAGGAAGGAACTTGACTCCATAACAATAGTCTCGAAGATAGTCTGAGAAGGAAATATAAGGGGCGCCGTAGGCGTTCGCCAAGGTATGGACTGGTAGCCGAGTGGTGATGTGGAGTACACACGGAGTTGAACGGGATCCGATTTCCGGAATCGCACTTCTTCGCTACCTTCGCGTCGCAAAAGAAACATATCGCTGATCGATTCCTGTCTTGTATCAAGATGCAATCGTTTAGGTAGGTGTCCGGCCTTACGGGGATGGTAGGGTGACCGTATTTGATTCTCACACTATGGTATAGGTATTAATAATTATACCACCTAATACGCTACTAATTGAATGATATTGCTATAATTTTCACGATATGTCCCTGAATTTATGTAAGGTATTTCAAAATTGTACTTTTGTACTTTTAATTTATTGATATTTTCATGCTCGAAACGATTCAATAAATTTAAAAAATGGAAAAAAATGTTCATTTGTTTAACTTTGTTGACTGCGATTTTTATGCTACCAAGAGAAACAAAATTAATAGCATAAAATTGATCAGAAGCAATAAGCTTGATGAGAAGTGTAACTGGAGTTCAACGAGCACAAAACATATACTCGGTGGCATTTATTTTGAGAATATTTTTATGGTAGTAGCTCATGCGCAATTTGTGTGATTTATATCTCATGGTAACGTATTACCTTGAAAAATTGCGTATAAAGGTGCATAAAATGCAATATTATGTTATTTATCTGAAATTTTACTAGCCTTTTGCGAATGCATGATAATACAAATGTTTCTCAGTGCTCTTCGGTAGCTGTTTGCAGTTATTGTTATCTTCTTCAAGATTAGGCATCTGCATTAAGACATGAATTCTTTTTAGGGTAAAGCCTTTAGACTTGGTCGGTCGAGTGCAATGTGAAGAAGAAGATGGACCTATTTTTGCGTTATGGACGTGTGGTATATTGCGAATGCCATTGACGTCATAATGGTAGAAAAATGTTGAGCCGTATATGATCATTTTCGATATTTTAAGGCAATAAATATGTGAAGCCATTTCTCGGAATAATAATAATTATGTTGCTTTCAATATAATTAGTTTGTTCTTGGCTCTCCTTAATATAAATATGAACATGTTGTAGTAAAATTATTTCATAAAAAACCTATTTACCCCATTTTGGCCCATTTTGGAAATTCATTTTCCATTCTTCTTATGATATGAAAATATGAGTGTTACCATGAGAACAAAAGCTCGTCAAGCATTATAAATTAATTTTTAAGTGCAAAAAATGTACATAAAAATATTTAATTAGCATTACAAATATAGCATACCATGTAGCATTAAAAACGTAAAACTAAATAAAATGATGTGAAATTGTAGTCAGTTACTTTGTTAGTTGCTATGTTATAATATTACATTTATATTTACATCTTATTTGATAAAAAAAGATTATTACAATTTATGTTTATACCGTCTATGCCAGTTTTTTCATTACAACTTTTATGTGTTTGCACGCAAAAACCATTTCTTTAAATAATCTTTATGATGAGTTGCATTCTGTATCCAAATCTTTGGTGTTATTACGTAAAATCAAAACTGTGGCAATGTTAATGGCACGGTCAGTAAGTGCAGAGGACTGTATGTTTTAAAAAATGTGAAAATGTTATAGATGTACATTTTTAACCCACACGTACTGTAAAATTCACGTTGTTATACCTTTCTAATGATGTTATGAATGCCAGAAGTAAAAACTGTTTGTAGCAATAAACACAAGTTCACACTTGAATTCATGCCATCGTTGTATCAAGCAAAACATTTTTTTCTTCTGAACATTACGATAGTTCACCGGAGAAATCGCATGCGTTACGCACGTCGGCTGAATCATTTTTCACGGAATGAATAAAAGGCGCCTCTTTCTCCTCCTCTTCCCTCTGGGGCGTATTATTGTGTGAGAACTCGCGACGCTCATGGATTTCATTTCGCGAAAACACCACTTCCCTTGCTATAACCCTCTATCTGTTCCGAATATATAAATATACACACACACAAATACGTTTACGGGTCCCGTTTCTCCTTCCTCTTCCACGTATCCTCGGAGAGCAAGACTCTCTCCCTGGAGCAACGCTTGCTTTAGTCCTTCTTATCCCTCTGCTCCGTTCCTACCTTTCGCCTTTGTACCGTTCGGAATTGAGATTGGCCGAGGAACGAGGAGAAGTAGTCGCAGAAGGTGGGAAGGGTAAGATAAGGGTGCGAACTTCGCTTGGGACGCCGCCACTCTCACCACCCCTAGTCTTGCGGGGTGTGTCCTGGGGGGAATCTGTAGCAGGCAGACTAAGGAGGTCTCCTCTGCCTCTGGGGCGGGTTTTTGGGGGTAGATATTGTGTGAGAATAGGGGTTGGTTTTTTGTCCAGATGAGGATGGAAGTGAGCGCGAGGATATGTGCGCTTCTTGCGGTGCTGCCTGAAAATGAGGTGAGGGTGACTGAGGAGTTGTGCAGTTCTTCGTGTGCTGAGGGTTGAAATCATCGGCTCGTGGTCAAAGCAATTTGCCGCTTGATTACTATTTGTTAAAGAAGTACCTGCTGTGATAACTACTTATTTACGCCTTCTTATGTTACTGAGTAATTCCGTTGGAAGGAAAAGTATCCCGAGGGAATCCAATCGGTAATTGCTTTGGGCAGATGAAGGAGAATACAATGAGTAAGAGCAAAAAAATAAAATCATTAGGGAACCAAAGATGAGGAGAATAAGAAAGTTGGAATGCAAGAAACGGAGGTCTGCAGGCTAAAAATCATAGTGTTACTCTGATCAAATGAATGGAGCGCCTTAAAGTTTCTACGATTTTCAATTTAACGACTTTTCACGCCGTTTCCAAGGAGATGCTTTTTTTATAAATTAATTTCAGTTATTAACTATAAAATTATTTACAATTTTATCAGACTTTCAGCCGAAACATCCCAGAAAATGGTCAATGCAATGTGAGAAATAGGATTTTTGCTCCATTGTGCTGTCATGAATAAAATAGAAAAGCGAAATCTATTTCGATTACCACTATGCCTCCGAGTAAGTCGAAGGGAACCTTCGGCATTAATTCGCTTGATCGTAAAAAAATAGTAGTTCCACCAATCGATCCACCATAAATGAACCATTGTCACAAAAAATACAGCGAATGAAGATGAGAGAACTTCTGAACAAGGTCACCAGAAACACTAAGCAAAAATTGCATTTACAAGTGTGTAGCCGTTTCATACAAATATAATGTAGATTGACTTCGTATTGAAATTATTCTGTGCCCATGTAGCTACGCATGATGATACGCCGATTTGAAATAATCGGGTATAGTTATTTTAGAGTCAAAAGCCATCCGACGTAATTAAAACTTGTAAAAGTGCCATTACTGGCATGATAAACCCCTTCCGTCACATCTCGCCTGGCAAATTTACTTTTTTGATCGCGTTCAGCTATCCGTTCGTAGCGCAGTAAGCTAACAATGCTGAAAGAGTGGGTATTGGGAGAAAGAAGGTAACTGGGTACATGTGTAGGGGATGAACCGGCGTTGTTGGTAACACTGAGTGGGTGGCCTTCGAATTGGGGAGGGGGCTAGGAGATATGGGGGATTTTGAGGGAAGGTGCTTCGGAAAGTTGCGCGCGGAATGTCTTCAAGATTCCCTTCCCCCCTCCAGCCCCTTTTTACTCCTGAACGGAGCCTTGGGCGTTGGAAACATCGCTGCGCAATGTCGCGATGCCTATAACCGGGGCACAATGCGGATATCTCTCCCTCCCTATTCGTCGATACCTTCGCCAAAGCGCTCACCGAATAGTTCCCTTTCTAGGACCCGTCCCCTCTGCTATGCGGATCATATTTTTTTTTCGGTTGATAGTGGTCGCCATCCCTTCTCTCTTTATGCCTTGTACGTACCTTATCCCCCACGAACTCTCTGCAAGCGAATCTGTTCAGCGTAGCGTGTACCGTGTTCGGCGGTCGAGTTCGCGTGAAAATAGCGTGTTCTCCGCGGATTGGAATTCATGTTTTAACCCTCCGACAGCGACGCCGCGCTTCGGTGGGACCATCGCCTTTATTATTCCGGATTTGATCGCGTCTTTTTTTTTAATTCTCTCGCACCATTGCCGCGGAGGGAGTTGAAAGATTTAGCTTGCCCTACGGAAGTCTAGACTTCGTCACGCCGTTCCAGGAATGAAAAAAATAATGCCATCGCATGAGGAAGGTGGTGATCGACTCCGAAAAGATTTCGTGGACGAGTCTTATCCTTCATAGGTTTTTTTATAATCGAATTTACTGCGTGCATTGTTGATAGCAAAACGGGATCATTGGTTTCTAAGTGGTACGCTACAGCGACCTGCATCCCTTCTGTCTGAAAGTTCATTGGTAAATGATGACTTTTTTAATAGGTACAATCAGGCGCTAATTTGTCATTCGTCGAAAAGCTTGTTGATATTGGTGAACGCATTATTTTAGCTTTGCGTCAAATGGAGAATAAAAACCAATCAGTGATGAATGAGGAAATACCGCGAGCCATGAAGTAGGAAAGGATATTTAGTGAAATTATACGGTTAGGATAGAAGTACTCGTTCTGGGCCCTCTTGTTTTTATCCCATCCATCCACTTGTCCTTCGTCGTCCATCTTCGTCAGGCCACCATGCGTCATGGAGTGGCTGATAAATTTTTACCGTCTTCTTTTTAGGAAGATGGCAAAAAAGACGGTACTTCTTCTTAGTCTTTAAAAGACTTCTCAAGATTAGATGATTTAGAAGTTTACTCCCCTATTTTTAGCTCTTCCTCATTTCCGACTCAGTCGATAAATTATTTTAAAACCATTCTTCGCTTGCAACACCTTTCGATTTCTTCCACTCTTGACTTCTCTGCGGCAGTCAACGTCCGTGTCCACCTCCCAAAAAAAATAATGCTTCATGCCTCTCATAAATGCAATTCTAAGATAATTAAAATTTGTAATACATCATGTAGTTAATGTAGGAATGAATGCTGATACAATGCAATGAATCGTAAGAAGTCAGAGAACCTTTAAATGGCACAATGAAGTGATTAGATATTCAAATTAAACTCAGTTACTTAGGTATTTGAATAGGTAGGCAATCTATATAATTCATACGTCTTAATTGTATTATAATAAATAGAAAAGGGGTATGCTATGTATCTCTACCACTAAAAAAGAGGTACTCATACAGAAGTAATAGAAGCAAAGAAAGAGGAAACTTTGAAGTAAAAAGCGCTAACGTTGCATTTCATTTAAGAGTTTCATGGTCTCTCTTTACTTTCTCCGATAGTTGAAGATAAAGCCATTTATGGCCCGCTGAGGTCCAAAGCATTCTACTGTAAAAAAATTCCCGATCAGCGGAGTGAGAAGGAAAAAGTATCCTTTCTTTAAAGTGTCAGCACGAGTTAGAGATTGAGTGAAAGATTAGAGCTGAATGTTACCCGGCATCGACATTAGCCTACTTTCAGTGGATGACTCTGAGGTGGTGGCAACTCAATACGTCGTCTGGGTGACGGAGTCCCACACTTGAAGTATTCTCCACGTTTCGCGCCCCAATAGAGAGATTGGTAGTCAATCCATGTTGAACGTGCTCTAGGAATGCCAGCATTCCTTGCTGATGTGTATGCAGTGGTCGTTTTAAAAGCTCGTGTGCATTTGTACACTGAATGTGACGGGTTTACATAATTTTCGAAGGATTATTAGTTGACATTTTTCGCTGCTGGGATTTTTTTCAGTATAGCTATCCATGTATCATGGAATATGTAATTCATAAAACTATTTAGTGCGACCAATTTGTGTGGAGGATTTGTAAGAGTAAACTTTAATTTATTAATGAATGGAATTAAAGTGAAAGTTGTATTTATTTGATTGGATAACAGGCCATTTTTTGTTGAAAAAATGAAAATCGAATCAAGTCAAGGGGCAATTAGCTAATAAAAGTACATGATACAACGAAGGTGTACTACCTTGGAAAATCTTAAACCTACTGTAACGGTTTTGTGGTTACGTCAGTTCGTGGAGTTGCTGACTTCTATTCAATCGGTTCCTTCGGCGACAATGTTAATCTTCTTGATTCTAATTGATTCTTTATTTTTATCGCACAAGAAGTAAGTTTTATACTTTTTTCACCGTAATTAGTCCTGAAGATGAGGAAAAACAAGAAGAGTGGAAGGCATGGCCATCTGATTTGAAGTTGATGCACTGTAATCAAATATACAAGTATTCCTTTATATCTTAATGGTGATATTTCGTTTGCGGGGACATATTTAAAAATAGAAAGTAGTTTGAAGATATATTTTCCTGTTGCTTTTCTTCAAGCTTAGCTTAAATTTGTTTTGCTTCAACTCAAAAAGCTTAAATAAATTTACGTGAGAAGCCGATTGAAATTATTCCACCGAAAAAACTGGCCAGCGTAGGCATTAAGGAGCATGGTGTAAAACATGAGAGTTACCGTAGGATTGTTCCCGCCCATTTAAAATCGTGATAAATGGGTATTATTGGTGACTCATGTCCACAATATCGCTTGTATTGCCTGCTGCTAAGCCTTGAACTTTGTCGTAATTCAGGCGCCATGAATTCATGGTTCACCGCAGGACAGTCAAACTCGGTATTGAACGCTAATGTTTCGGCTTACGAAATTTTTAGGTGCGAATAACGCGGTTTGGAACGCTTTAATATCTATGAAATGATTCAAAGTCTATGGCAAGGAACTTAATACAAATGCCTTACTTTAAAGTTTACCGTAATATGCCGAGCCAAGGCCAAGCAGTATAGATTATATCTATCCGTTGTCATATGAAAGGAGTATCTATGAATGAAGCTCTCACTTAGCCTAAAAAACGCTTAGTAACTGTTTTCTTCAAAAATTAAAAAAGATGAATGAAATCAGTATGTGAAGGAATCATCTCTGATATTTTTACGGTCTCAAGTATTAATTTCGCGTATTTTTCGCGTATTGATTTTCATGTTATTGTAATGATTCCATCTCTCCTCTACTGGGGGTGTAGTACAGTAGTAAAAAACGACCCGTCTTACTATTTGAAGAGTTTTACATTCTTATTAAAATCTGATATTTCATCCACGGTAGCGGTGCAGAATTTCTATCGCGCTTTTCCAATACGAAATTACTCCTATCGATATTTTATGCGCATAATTAATTTATTACGATACGCGTTGCCAAATTAATTTTCGCCAAGATTCCATTTACGTAGCTCTTGACCAGTCATCTTTTTGGAATGTACATACTAGTGAATTAATTTGTGCAAATTGTTATTTTCAAGGCCTTAGAGTTATAGGGTACAGGTGTCTGTTTACATAGGAAGAATCACTTTGCGGTTTTATCAGTAGTGTGATCTGGTCCTTTTTTATGATTTCAAAGTTTTACGAAAGCCTTTTTGCTGTAATTAAAGTTATTGACTTTCGTTTTCCCTATTTTTTTATGAATGCAAAAAGCTTCTTATAAAAGCCTCCTGGGAGTCATTTATGGCTACTGAACTTCCTATTTTTCAAGTCTACTTTAAAAAAAAAGAGAGAGCTGACATTCAGCGGCCGTAAATGAGAAAATCGGAAAAGATAGAAGACATGCTAAAAATACGTTGAATGTTGTCTCTGCGGCGGGCAAAATTATTTTCTCTCTACGCCCTAAGTAGTTCTGCCAGGAAAAAAAACTTTTTTTTTTCGTTTCCGGAATTTACCCTCAGGAGACGGATTAGAGTAAAATATTGATAAAATTTTTCCAGCCTCTCCGAACAAAGGAGTCACAACGGGAATGCCGCTAAGGATTTCATCTCCCGAGGCTCCCTTTTAGAAGAAATACAAAACCCTCTTCTTTTCCTTTTGCAGAACAAAAGCTATGAAACCGACTTAAATCTCACGCTCCGAAGAGGAGATATATATCGTGTAAAAAGCTGCTCGCAGAGCAAAGAATTGTTTCCCCGGCACATTAGATGCCAACTCCGTAATAAACGGTTTTTTCAAGCTGTTATTATTCCTGCAAACCATGGCGGTTTACAAAAGGTTTTTGTCGGAATGAATTTTCTTCAAAGTTTTAATGCTCTTTCATAGCGCAAAAAGCTAATAAGTCTTGGCTAATAATTAAATATTTTCCAAGTTTCATCGTGAGAGAGCTTAAAGGGAAAAATGTCCTGTTCCGCTAAAATAGATAATCAAAATTATTGAGAAATAAATTTACTTAATTTTAAAAGTATATTTATTACATGTTGCTATTTCAAAGATGATGAAGATAAATTAGATTCCATAATTGCCTTCCTACCTAGACTTAAAATTGCTTCAAAAGTGTCCCAAATCATTTCAGCATGTGAATTTGATTCCATGGGGACTAAAACTAGAATTTAAAATCGATATTTAGTGCTGTAATAATAACATTATTGAAGATACATACCCCGTGGCTAGTTTCTAGCAAAATGTATATTACAATTGTTAGCGGTTACTATTTAGTAGCTTTTGTATATACAACTGAACCCATTCCACAATCTTGTGACGCAATATTATCTACTATAATACTTAAAAACAGATTTAAATTATATGGATCTTATTACATTGGGTAGAAATGGTCCTAATACGTGTATTTTTTAAATGTGCTCTTTTCGTAGGCTATTTTTCTATATTGCACTCTTTTTTACTCCTGTTCTGCTCCAGCAAACACTTATTTGTATTGTTGCCCCAATTACGTCGAGAGTTTAGTCACGCCTTTCCTCTCACGGTTTATTTTCGAGGTTTGCTGGAATGTGAGATTATCATCATTATTATCAGCACTTAGCAATCCAAAGATTGGCCTGACTTAGTTGTCCACTTTTCTTCCGTCTGCTTCTATTCTTTCTTCTCTTTACGTACTTCATCACCTCTTCTATTTATCTCATTCAAGGCCGTCCTTAACCATCTTCCCCTTCCAAACGTCCTTCAACGATCGTTTTCATCTGACCGTCGTGCGTCGTGGTTTTTCCCAATTAGTTGTCCTTTCTTCTTCTCAAGGTTTTCAATAAACTTATCTATTTTCCCACTTCTGTTAAGACTAATTTTGGACTTCTATTTCCAAATTACTCACTCGGGGCATCCATTTGATCTTCATCATTCTTCAGAATCACCGCATTTCGAACGTTTTCAACCTTTACTTATATGCTACTGTTATCATCAATATGCAATGGAAAATATATAAAAATTATATCGTTATGATTGATAATTTTATTTTATCCATCATGGTATTATATAATTTATTTAAGGAAGATCTTAAGGCTTTCCGAATGAAAAGCATTGCTGCACACTATCATGATTTCACATATCGTTATTTAACTCCGACCATGATGCGCTCAACTATTTTATTATGTTTCAAGAAAAAGGATGCATTTGGGCAGTATTTTATGCGGCGGATACTCTTATAGTTTGTCCCCAAAAATGAATACATCACGGGAATCTGTGAATATTGGTCATTCATCGTCGTGCATGCATTAATTCAGTTATCAATAGAAATATTTCTTCACTAATTTTTTGACGTATCTTTTGAGCCTTTTTTTATGTTTGCACGGCGTGATTGACAAAACTTCAATACGTGTTCGTATATTCTATATTTAGATCCTATTTATTTCATGCCACTATTTCATTGTTGCATTGAGTCCATGCAAAAGTAGTAATAGGAGTATAGGACTAATATCTGCAATGACTTTTTGAGGATGACGCTTACCTTCATGTATCTTACCTTCTTAAATTTATTGACCTTTAATATTAAGTTTAATTGGTAACTTGACTTTCATGATTCCCATAGTTATACATGTACTGATGTAGTATTCTCCCCCCCCCCCCCCAAAAAGGAAATGATCCTTTTTGCGCGTCATTCCCTTCGCGAAGTTGGAGTAATTCCAGTCGAAGTTTAGCGAACAAATTAGCTCCATCTATCAAGTTCACTGCGCATGTATAACGTCTTTCGCTGAGATAGAGTCACTGCTCTGCTGCTCGTCCTCGCGGAGTAATTAGTTCGCTGTAAATCTCCTGCTAGCTAATGCGAGGCATCGAGGGGGCAAACTCGTATGTGTGCGCGCGAGCCGCTTCCTGGTATTCATTCGCGGATGGATTCATCAATAGGAATCCATGCGAAAAACAGATATGGAGTCTAATGGTGACAAATTAGGTGATTTAAACCGATACGACGGAGGCTGAGCTGTGACGGGCGTCACTGCGAACGTGGATTTTAGAGGGTGACGATGTTCGCTACTCGCGCAATGGAATTCGATGGTGATTGGAGGAGAGCATAGCCATGTGTTCATTACGGCCGCGTAATGGAGGACATATCATTAATTCTATACCTATTTTTTTGTAAAGGATCATTAAAATATATTGCACAATCTTGCGAATATGCGTGTCAATTTTAGCATATTGTGCCCCCTATTTTAACTGCACTCAGAAATC
Organism: Ischnura elegans; assembly: GCF_921293095.1. Taxonomy (NCBI): domain Eukaryota; kingdom Metazoa; phylum Arthropoda; class Insecta; order Odonata; family Coenagrionidae; genus Ischnura; species Ischnura elegans. The sequence goes on along the minus strand of NC_060248.1, from coordinate 101,602,474 downwards.
TCGAAACCACTGCGTACCGGATGGGTTGGGAAAAAATTTGTAATCACATGTATCAATGTATTAATGAGGCTATTCTCTCATTGTATCCTCACCAATGACGACCTTATATGAAATAGAGGGTAGAAATCCTGCAATGTGAATAACTTTTAATGGAATAATTCTCCAATATTAATATATGAAACGTTCAGTTCTGCCACTCTAAATACGGCATTTAATGAGTAGAAAGCATTGATTTGATGATTAGGTTATTAGGTAATCAGAACTATGAGCACATTTATTTTTGATGTGTAACGTATGAAAGAGTTCTGTTCCACGTTACCCATACCCATACCCAGTAACAATTCCATACTCAATTGCATTCATCGTTGGTCATTGAAGGCATGGAAAATTTGTGTCACACACATAAACTAATTTTTATTCGTAAATGATTATGTTAATATTTGTGGAAGAGGAAAGAGGCAGGATAAATCCCATTTAATCTTCTTCTCTGGAGGTTACTGGATTATCACCTCAATGAAAAATGTTACGCGGAGTATAATTGAACTATCATCAGAGTTTTTTCTGTTTGCTTTCATTTCAATAGCTTTTGAGCGTTTGGCATATATTTCTTCCGATCGTTTGAGATTTGATTGAATTAAACGCAGGTTTGTTCCTTTATTTGACGTAATTGGATTTCAATGAGAATTCACTGCGATTACAAATCGTATTTGGTTATTAATTTAAATTATCTCTCTATTCATATGTCAATAATACAATATCTGTGTAACAGAATGCTTTTTGTAAGAAAATATTGATTAACGGATTCAAAGTGGTGAATATTTGTCCAATTTCCTGTTTTTCAAGCTCTGCCTTTCTCTATGAATGTGTATTTATGACTTGAATAGGGCCAAATTAAGATATTTTATTCGAAGTAGGGAAAGGGATTACATTATTTTGTGGATGTTAAAACAAGGTAGAAGTTGTTGGAATATATGTGAATGCAATTTCAATGTTAATTTTTCTGAGCTACTATGTGCAATGTTGTATGTTGGTTTTGTATTTAAGTTTAAGTTTTGTGAACCTTTCAATAGGCAATACATGTGCTTTTAAGGCTCAAGTTATTTATTAATTTCCATCCTTGAAAACCAATCCGGGACAACAGAAGCGTTCATTAATAGAACGGGTGACTTACCTGAAATTTGGCTAAAATATTTCGGAAAATACTGTTTTGATGATAAATAGAAATTCAGTTGCCAGCGATATTGAGATAAATGGAAATTTAGTGATGCGTTGAATTATTTTGTTTCCTCAAAGAATATAATCAAAATTGTTCTTATTTCTTTCTTTTATCTTTATCAGGGCTCCCAGTAGGCTATATTTCTCTACAGTTTTTATAGTGGGGGATAGTGAAAATCACTTTTGTTTTGGCATCTGGGATGACCTGTCACTGTATACCAACCCGAGTTTTGCTTATGCAACCCGAAATGAATAAGTTATTTTATGCACCGTTGCTTTTGTAGAGCCCTGAGCCCGGTGGTTTCTTATTCCTAAGGCTGAAATGTATAGCCTTCAGAATTCCTCCATCTTCCCTCAGCAATCAAGTTGACAAACACCTTCTGAAGGCTTTCTGAATACCTATCCAGCATCCACAGAACTTCGTTCTTTAAGCTTCATCACAGCTAATATACCTAGTCCCCAAATTTTCTGTATTGATTTTAATCCTGGATATCAGGTGATTTGTATCCTACCCTCTACTCAGATAACCATTGTTTTTGGTCATCATTCCTTCAATTGTTTTGGGTACAGGTCTTGGCCGACATTTTCTCCTCGTATCTATCTAATTTTATTCCTTCTTTCCTCACTACATCAAGTCCATTTCTGCCCTTTACTAAATATCTCTCGGAAAGTTACCATTAGTCTTATTTATATCCTGGCTTTCTTTTATATTTCCTAAAATCTCCATTCTGTGTTCTCTCCTTCATTCGTACGATTATATTCGGTACTTTTTATTGCTTTGTAGTTTTTACTTTGTTGTTTCCTAATGTCAACCACGTTTCATCTAATTTAATATTTAACATATCTCCAGCTCAGTGAAAACAGATAAATTTTTATTCAATTTCTAATTATGCACAATGTCCGTATTGCACTCGTCATTCTTTCCTTCTTCTAAGCTATTCTATGATAATTTAGGCATGGGAATTTCTTGATTTAATTATGTTTCAAATGCATTATTGATATAAGTTGCCCTGCCCTATATTTTTTAGCAGTTTAAAATATCTTATGTTCTTAAATAGTATTAAATCAGCGCTCCTTTCACATGTCAAATATTCCTTAAAAACAGGTTTCGCTACAAATTTTTTCATTGATGCAATATCATTAGCTCATTTTCATCAAAATAGTGCAATTTTTGAAATTTTCTTTTTTCAGCAAACTCCGAGTGTATTCATTTATGAAATATGTTATCTTTTACTTCACCGTTTCTATATTAGAGGAGTGCAAAAAAATAGAATGCTATATTATAATAACCTAATATTTGTTTATTTTTATTTCGTTCATTGTAATATAACGTTATAACTCGATAATAGTGATTTTTTAATGGAAAGAATTAACTACTCCTTCCACTGGGTTCGTATATGTCATCTATTTGTGGCCATACCTTGTCTCATAACTTCTTGATACGATGATGAACGTACAGGGACATAACCCTCGAAATTACAGGTCCCTCGATGGCAGAATTTATCTTTCCTGTCTGCATTTTTGACAGCCATGCCATTTACAGAGACCCTGCTTTTTTCTGGAAGATTTATGCCAAAATTCGCAACACGTAATATTGTTTAAAAATAGACGTAACTAAAAAGCATTTCAACGTATCGTGTTCCAAATTTTACGGCCGTGCTAAAAAAAATCGCCTCTTTTTCTCCAAGTTATCCAGACTATACGTATTATTTAATGCAAAAGTGATATGGCGCAGCTGATAAAATTTGAATTACGAGCACTTTCGAGTGAATGTCACGGATTTTGAAACGATTTCGTTCTAGCAGTCACTCCGCAGTCCATTTTAATTGTTATTTTGACGGCCTTAGGTGTGAAAACTAATTTGAGTCTCATGCGCCACTCTCCATTTTTTTTGGAATACGGGTAGAACTGCATCGGTTTCCATTTCCAAGATCGGTAGTACGTGATGAAATAAATGACGTGCTGAATTGAAAATTTTACTTTATTTTTAATACTTTTACTTCGTCGAACCCCTAACTGAATGAAGCTTTTCATTTAAGAGTATTGATTTGGAATTTCTGTAACACCCGCACATTGGGTGAATGTTATCGTTTATCGATTTTAAAGCATAGATTGATAGAGAAATGAAATCCCACATTCCAGACTACTGAGAAGGGAAAATTGATTTCCTCTACCCCGTGAGCTCAACAAGGTACGATTCTTAACGACAAAAATCATAATTAGTTATATTGGCTCCCAAAAGATTTATGTGGATTGTGTGTTTACTAAAAATTTGGATAAATTTACGAAAGTAGAATATGATATAAGGTTTGCAAAAACCTAAAATCCTTACCCTCCCATTTTTAGCCTGCTACCTTATTTTTTAACTCTTGCGCGAGTTGCATCAAAGTCCTCATCCATTTATGGGAAGATAGCGAGGAAATTAGCTGGCGTCTCTCGCAATTGCCATTCAATGACTTAGGCCCCGATGTATCGTAGCCTCTACCACGATTTTCTGGAATGCTAATCAGTTACCATGAATAGCATGGAAATAGTTCTCAGTATATGGCCAGATGAATAGAAGGTGGAATGTTGAATTGGCCTCGCCATGGCATTATCGACTTTAAATTAAGGGGTTTCTCTCTTTGATAATTTAAACGTACGAGTGAATGGCCTGGAAATGACATCTATATTATATCATTTCCAATTCCTCTTCCGTATCTATGAATGCATAAAAATTGTCGTTAAGTGTTTTAAGAGACCCCTTGTGAGTAAATATACTTCGTCCGTTGAGAGTCTCGGGAAGCTATTATATGAAGTATGAGAAAGACAAGTCAGTTGCATGGCGGCTTACATGGCGGTTGACATGATAAATCCTTGATAAAAACTCCAAATGGTAATTTCCACTCATTTTTCAAAAATCAACTACCGACCATGGTTTCAACATATTATGCCATTTTTAAGGTGATACAATCAGCGCTCTCTCAGTATTTATACCCAGATGCAAGATAGTAGGTGGGGGTATAGGGAATTGGCGTGAGAGGAGTGGGAGGAGAAGCAGTTTGGGTGAATAAATTAATGAAGACCAATAACAGGAAAAAGACATCTAACAAGTGTGGAAATTACCATTTGAAGTTTTTATCATGGATACATCGAACTTCCACCAAGTCAAGCCTGAAAAGGTTTTACATAAAGAATTCCTGTAGGGATGCTTACCTAATTCTAGAATCTTCTATTAAGGCATTTTTATAGATTTTGCTAGCTGAATTATATCTTGAAAATGTTAGTTGTTTAATGATGTATAAGGTGTATTTATTAAACCATATGGTGATGGGCACTTTGGTCTAATTGCCCTAAGAGCTCATTCAGTAGTTTCCCCTGCTTTTTATTTGTGTAAGTACAAATGTGAGCAGGAAAATTAATGTGTTCCCCACCGAATACAGGAATTCAGACCACGGGGATTTGGCAACCTTGGAAACAGAGAACCCGACAATCAGATAGAAAGACAAGATATGAGAGAAGGATTATTGGTGGCGACTGAAGGCAACCTTGGATAGGGAGAAGTGGCAATTTAAAATCAGCTAAGGCATTGTCTAACCCTCGTCGATACACGTGTGAAGGAGAAGATGTAAGGAGGAGAAGTAGGGCAGGGGATATTGTGAGCGGCGCCAAGGATGATATTGGGAATGCGACGGACACGTGTTCAGTAAAGAGTCAATCAACGCTTGGAATGCTAGCTCTCCAAGGAATGTATGAGGGCGTTGAGAATCGCTTGCGTGCAATAAAACGATTTGGAAGTTTCGAAGCGATGAAAGCGGATCATGCCTTCGATAGCTCTTCTATGGCATTCAAGTGAAGGATGAAGTTTGAACGAAAGAATAGATGATGAGAGGAAGATGATGTCATATTTGGAATGTTTTCTTGTAAAAAAAATGTTCAAGCAGAGATTTTGAAGAAAGAATTGGCTAAAGAAAGCATTTGAGTAAAAGGTAAGTACATTTTTTGGCCTTTGTTGATTGCTTCCTATGATCAAGCAGCGATTTCGAAGAAAGAATCGTATAAAAAAAAACATTTAAGTATAAGGTAACATTTATTGTCCTCTGTTTATTACTTCCTCCCTCTTTGTTAGCAAACATTTGTAGGCATTTCCCTTATGCCCACTTTCTTGGGTAAGATTTCATAATTTTTTTGTTTGGTAAATGTAAGGAAAAACCTATATTTTCCATCATTTTTAATTGTATCTTTGCAATGGCCCTTGAATACTGTAAAGCGTGTACCTTACTTAAGCGTGTAACTTACTTACTACCCAAGTAATTTTCCAGAAATCATAAGTATATCTTTATCGAAGCACTTGTTCAAACATTATTTGCGCGCGTAACAATGTAAGCCAGCTTCTATACGGTGCAATAGAGTATACTTGGAGCTTGAAACCAAACAAAGTGGCGCGTGTTTCGAAGTGGGTTTTGCCATAGCCACCTAGAGAAAAGGCCCCGTCACAAGCGACGGCTGAGGCTCTGACGTCACCACGAGAAGTGCTGTGTTGTTCCGGCTGCCGTTGGAGACCACTTTGTTTACGAGTGTATTTACGCTACGTTTTACCACATTTTAGGGACTTTTGTGGTGTTAGTTGGTGAAAATTTAAGTTTCTGAGGATAGTGAAGTTTCCTTTATTCTTGAATTTCATTCGCTGGACTTCATAAACGTGTATTTGTGAGGCGCTTTTGCTAAAAAGTTCCTTTCACGTGCGTAGTGCTGGCATGCGAAGAAAACTCCGAAGTTCAATTTTTTAACTTTCCAAAAGATCCTGAGCTGGAGAAGAAGTGTATATGAGGGATAAGAAGAGACAATTTCACCTCGACGAAAAACAGTAAGGTATGTACTCTTTCTAGCTGTAATTATTTGGATGTAATTTCTAGCTATATGTGGCTTTGGGGATGTTGACAGTACTAAAAGTGGTGATTTAAATACAGAAGCGGCATTTCAATTGGAAGTTCTTGTATTTTAGCTAAATTTTTTGTATTATTTCGTTCAGTAAACGTGAGGTTGAAGGTGTTTCTTGGGAATAATAATATAGCTGCCAAGTTTATAACATCGAATATTCTTTACTATCTCGCCCTCTGCTGAGTCGCGTGTCTAAAAACTCAGCAAAACAGTGCTTATTTAACTATACTTTTGTTACTTATAGATGAAAAGCAATTTGAATTATCTACGCGATAATTTATGTGCTTAGGTATTTTCGACGAAACTACCAGTCTTTTATTTTTGGCGTAGTACCTTATATTAGGGGGGAAAGCACATAAATTTCTAGGTTTCTTGGGTTCAAATTAATTTCAGCATTATATATAATTCCGTAAGACCAACGATATTTACTTGATAAATTGCATGTATAGCATCTAATCATGAGAAATGCATGAGTCTCGTCAGAAACGTAAGTTTCTATACTATGCTACACTATGTTATTGGTGTATATGAACAACCGTGAATGAAAATATGCGTTTTTCTCTTACAATTGGTGCAAAGAACCGTAATTTATCTGTGCCCGGCTTTCATCATCTGAAATCATCTTATGGTCTAGTTTTAAATTAAAAAATCTTTACGGAACATAATGATCTCCTATATTTACTGGCCTAGTCATTAGATATCTCTCATGCAGAAATGCTAAAATTGGAAATGAAATAACTACTTAGTAATTTTCATGGCTTTTTCTTATTTATTAATTTTAGTGGTGTGAGCTTCACTTCTCAGCGAGTGACATCAGAAAAGAACCTGTGGCCTTGCGGGAGAAGATGGGGAAGATAACTCGTGTTGAATTAGAAGTGCTATTGGAGGAGGGTGCCATTACTTCATTTGAAACTATCATCTAGAAGACAGAATGTCATAGTGGTTGAAGTGACATAAAGGACTATGGTGGATTTGTTTTTTATAAGTGGATGATGTGACGATGGACATTCATCTGAAAAACTATTGAAGATAGTTAGTTATTGTGGCTTCTGCCAGTGCTCTTTTAAATGATTTTTGTTCAAAAGAAAATACCAGTATTTATTTCACTAAATTAGTTCATCGTAAGAAGAGAAAACTGCAGGTATTATTTTGATTGACGAATGGAAATACAAAATATTTGTATTTTACTTCTGTGTTTTTTTCTTTCCTGCCGCCTTTTTTTCTTGTGGTGATTACTTCATGCATGTTAAGTAATATCTGAGGTGTGATTTAAGAGATGTCGTGTTCTTTATACAAATGTTAATGCTGGTGATATGGCAGGACTTCCAAATTTTTTAGATTGATATATCTACCGAAGAGGGATTGAAACTTTTGCTCATCCCAAATAATTTTTCAAATTCTTAAACGCCTGGGACGGGTACGTTTTATTAGCCGAGGCTGGACAATACGTAAATTTTGGCTTGCATTTTGATGCATTCGAGAGTAATAATGGCAGACGTGTCAACGATAATAAATTTCACAACCATCATTGAAAATCTTATTTCGTCAGGCTCTACGGTAAGATTTTCATAGCCCATGGGCATATCTAATTCAATGTCAAAATAAAGAAGAATTCACCCTTAAATAATAGATCCATTTGGGGCTTTGTGTGAACACCTTTTACTCTGCCAGAAATAAATTATTTATCCGAGAGAAGTATATGGATCGCAATTAAATACTTGCCATCACCACTTTATGCTATCGAATTTCGAGACGCTTTTATGTTGAATAATAAATGCTCTTTGGATGCAAAGAGCCTTTTCTAGATGGTTATTTCAGATTTTAATATTGTTATGTAGTACTTCTAGTTCACAACGACAATTTATGAATCAGTTATAAATAGTTTTTTTCTTAAGAACGGCGAAGTTATATGTTACGTGCCATAAGACGCAATATTAACGAATAACTTCAGATGGAAAAATATTTTTGTTGATGCGTGTCAGTATTTTCTCGGAACCCGCTATTTTCTTATTGACTGGGTAAATTAGGTATCAATTATCTTTTCACTTCGGCGGCTAAACCACCGTCGCAGACAGCACCACAGCTACTTCTGTTCTGCCATGCTCTGGCGGTAGCACTTTAATGAGTGACGTCACACGCCTGTGAACGGGCCTTCTCTCTAGGTGGCTATGGTTTTGACCATGGTACGTTGGAGCACAACAGTTACATATGATTGTGAAATTGTTTAGAACAACTTGAAGCTCTGTGAAGATAAACAATACGCTCAACTCATTTTCTATCATTTTTTACTTAAGAAAATAAACCTCCTATCTTACGGAATCAATACTAAAAGAATTCTCTCTCACACTTGTCAACAAAAGTATCAAAATTCAATTTCCAATTTCCTGTAATGATGCTTACCTAATTCTAGAACCTTCTATTAAGGCATTTTTATGTATTTCGCCAGCTGAATTATATCTTGAAAATTTAATTTGTCTAATGGTGTATAAGTCAGCCTTAGTGGGCATGATTTGAATCAGACTTAAGGATGATCAAAGAATGTTAAGCTGAATGGCGAAATTTTCACTTTTGTTTTTTGGTTGATAACAGGGTGATCCAACTGAAAGGAACTTCTAATTGGAATATTGTAATATTGCAATCAAACAGTTTATTATAAGTCATTTAAGGAGGGACGGCTGCATGGGTAAACACTGAAACAGTCATTTTTTTCCATTTTTTTAGGCTTACATGTGTGCTTCGTTTGCATAATCTCACGTTAAATTTTAGGTAGAATATTTTACGGTTACTATAAGCCAATACCTATAAAAAGTGAATGGAGTAAAATATTATTTTGTATTGCGTATAGCTCTTTTTGTCTCTACCATGTGGATGAAATAAAAGTTGTCACTTAAAATTTATTGGGACGTATAATGTTCACTTGTGGTCCGCGCTTTCTGCCCGTTCGTTCTGTTGCATCATTTGCAGGGGTATATCTCTGGGAATTTCCTCTCTTCCGTTGCGCGTCACCATACGGTGCGTTGTCTTTGTTTTTTCCCGAGCACATCATTTATAAAAAAGCGCTGTATTCTTCGGCGAGTCAATCGTAAAAACGAACTCTTCCATTTTGCCAAATATGCCACCGAAAAAAAAATTGCAATGGAAAGGGGAGGTCGTAGTACTTGGTTTAGTAGTGGATTTTCACTCCCCCGGCCTTGTTTAAAATTCTGACTGTGAAAAGGAACAGATGTTGCAGATGCTACCCGAAATATTTTTGCGACACTGAGTTAACGAAAACTCCTCGACGATATTTCAGGCTAGTTTATATAATGCACAAAGGGTAATAAAAAATGACGGTGCTGTTCCACAAAATAAAATATATATTTGCGACCGGTTTCGATATAGCGTATCATCATGATACGCCAAATATATATTTTATTTTGTGGAATAGCAAAGCCTTTTTTTCTTACCCTTTGTGCATGATGAACCAGTTCCACCGAGTTACGCCACCCACCGTCGCACTAATTTATATAAATCTATTAATCATGTGCTAATTAATATAAATCTATCTTTTCTATCTAGATGACAGTAAAAGTAAATTTGAAAAGTCTGTTATGCCATCATGGTGATATTTGTGACAGAAAAATCTTAAAAGGCCTTGTTATGCCTGAATATAAATTATCTGAAACACTTTCACTGTAATAAAAGTAAGGTTTTGAGCTTAAATAGATGCCCACTTCCTTTTAATGCGACTTAGAGCCCGTTTCTTTTCGTAGTATAGGCATTTTGACGACTTTCTCATCTCAAGGCCTCTTAGGAGAACAGATCAAGTCCGGTATTCTACCAGAGGTACTGTACGTCAAATAATGGACTGATGCTGCTCGAAGTAGGAGGGTGATACTTTCGCGGAATCCACATTCTTTTCTCAATCATCTGGTCATTCAATGTCCATTGACATTCCCATGTCTTTTGGCCTTTTTATTATATGAATGCTTAACTTATTCTTAGTTATTTCTTTTTTTTATAAGAAATTATTCTTAGACGCATACCTTTTCTGCCGAGAAATATGCTAAAATATAGTAAGGTCTGATGCGATTCCAACGCAAATATTTCTCTAGAGAATGAATTGTATCGAACATTTTTCCTCCGTTTTAGGATCTCAACCATTTTTTTTACCGACGGTTGTGACAGAGCTGGAAAAATATAGACCCATAATTTAACTTTTTTCGATCGGTCTTCTAGAGCTATTCTTTGCAAAAAATCGATTACTATTTATCCTTTCGTGGATGATTTCAATAGTGACGTCACGGGCTCCTGCGGAGCTAGTCGCCACCTCCAAGGTACTCATTTCTTTCTCGCATCGGCCTCTTGCGGTTCGTCGCTGTTTATATGCATTCTCTTGAGCGATTCCATCCCTGAATTAGTGGCTCTCCCTGACCGAGTTACTGACCCAAAACCACTCCGGACCTTACCAAATCATGAAAAGTGGGTGGTACTTTCCTGCTTTTTTATCTAAATTTTATCTTAAAATGGTTGAGATTCCAAAACGGAGAAAAAGTGGTCGATAATATTTATTCTTCAGGGAAATTTATTTGTTGGAAACGCACCAGACCTTTTTTCATTTTAGCATATTTCTCGGCAGAAAAGGTATGCATATAAGAAGAATTACATATGAAAAAAAGATATAACTAAGAGATAGTTAATCATTCATTCAATAAAAAATGAAAAAATGGTTGAAAGAGGAAGATTATATTTTCAACGCAACTTATCTTTTCCTATCATACGCCCAATTCTTTTAGTGATTAAGCGATAGGCCTCTCTGACTAAAAAACCACATGGTTTTTTTATTAGCAATAAATTTAGAGAAAAATATATGTCACGTGTCATGTAATAGTTTAATTTAGCAATGATGTGATAATAAAGTTTTAATTTCGAAAATATGTTGTCTTATTGGTAATATTACGACACTTCAGAATGATGACGAGGGAAGACTGGAAGCGTTCGAGATGTGGAGAGGGAGAAGAATGGATAAAGTAAAGTGGAATAAAAAGGAGGACGATCTACGATGTGCTGGACAAGTAGTGGGTTAGTAGAGGCAGCTTCTAGGTAAGATGAGGAGAAGAGTGAGGGTATGGATTGAGCGAATACTTAAGAGGGAAGAGGATGGTGAAAAAGGTGTAAGAGAGTAGAATCTTAGGTAAACGAGGAAGAGGAAGGAAGAAAATAGGATTTTGAGATAGAATGAAAGGGCCTTATCGTGAATTGAAGAAGGAAGTCCATGAGGGAGGGGAGACTGCAAGAATACTTTTTAAATACTCCATGCAAACCTACCTTAATCGGTAAAATGCTTTAAGTAAAAAAACAACATTTCATCATAATAGCAATTGTCAATAATAATTTACTGCACATGTTTGTATGGAGCGCTTGCGGCTGGATGCTGGATATCAAGTACTTTTTCACCTTTGTGATCTCGTGCGTTGGTATCGAGTTGTGACCATAGCGTGGCTCTCCGTCCGCCCATGGCTACTTTTTGCCGGCCTCCTGCGACCGACACATTCAGCCGGACTCGCTTTCCTCCGGAGTTGGATACGGGACGCCCGCCGGCCTTGCTTTTCCGCCCTCTGATGTGCCGTTCTCCATAATTCCGGTCGCGTCCGTCCCTCCGGGCTTCCAAACACCACCCAACAACGGTTCCCGAGGGGAAAAGGCCCACGATGGAAACAAGTGAGTAGCGATTTTTCATGCGAGGGACGTCGTCGCCTGTGCTTCGCCTGCGGGTGTTAGGATGAGTGGGGAAAATTATGGTTGGCGTTTCAAAGTGACCCTTCGTATCTATTTCGCGTTCAATCTACACAAAAAAATTACCTGCAAAACTTCAGCTCTTGTTCATTCTTCTTACCTTATGTCATAGTCTACCTTGTATGAAAGTCGCAAAAGGGTTATTCACATTTCAATCATTCCTTCGGTTTATTTGTTAGTATCTTGTTTGTGTCATGCAGACCTTTTTCTCTCAGCCAGCATCAATATATTAGGATTCCAAACATGCATTGAGACTTCTACCACCTCAGCCACATCTTCAACGCCAAATTGAGGCATTAAGTGGTCACTTCTCTATGTGATGTTTATGTATAGGGAACTTGTAATTCAGTCGTTCATTGTTTTTAGGCTACCTTAAACTTTTCTGATACTTAGGTTTTTCTATTTTTTCAAAGAAATGGTTTATTTAATTTTCGAACCCAGTTATAAGAGGATCAAACAAAATACGTTTTGTGTCTTACCCTCTTATGTTTTATTTCAATACATGTCAATTAGTTATACCTATTAATTAGAAATACATTAATATGTTTTATAGTTAGTTTTTAGTATTGATTTGCTTTGTAACATTGGTTCCACAAACATTTTTCAAGTTCTTTCTTTCAATTGAGCTTGGAAAGTGGAATATACATTATACGTACCCCTGTTGTTAAATAACTAATTTTTGGGTTCATCGCCTTTAAATATATTTAAGAAATAAGCTGGCTATAGTATATTTCACTTAAATTTTAAGATTCAATTTTGTTTCCTTTAGAGTGTATTCAAGGTAAATCTTGTCGAAGAAGAAAAAAAAATCAAAACAGCAATGATCTCATCGATGACATTTTGCTTTAGGGTACCGTTAAGGTTACCATTAAGTTTTCGCTCGTCCCTTGTTAAATTCGTCCAAACCTAGCTAAAAGGAGAGCTAGGCTTTGAAACCGAGCAAATATTTCGCATTCAGACCTTTACTCGGCGAAGGTGGCGTTATAGTTCCACATTCACTTTGCTACTTCCCTCTTAAGCGTCACTCCCCCTGGGGGGATGGTCCTCTCCCCTGTTAATCCTCTTTCCTTTCTGTCGAATCCCCTTCTCATCGTTTCCCTCCATCTCTTTCCATGACCCTGGCACGCGCTCTGCGGATCTTCTCCACAGGCGCCGCAAAATGAGGAAACATTCGAATTAAAGCCCTCTTCGCTTAATCCGGTGCGTGTCACGGATACTCGCCCAGCCTCCACCGCCGCCGCTGGCGACAGATACACGAGAGCTGAGTCGTCCATGGTAAAGACGTCAGCCACATGTCGAATGCGTTGCTAAGCGACAGGGATTTTCTCATAGCGCGGACGCTTTTTGTATTGATGTTCTCATTTCCGCTAAGCATATCGTGTTACATACATGTATGGCATGCACATCGTAAGCATTATTATGTAATAATTTTCACATATAAGCGAAAATTAGAAATAATTACTTTGGCTATTGAAACGATGATGAATACACGTGCGTGCAACACTAAGCACGTAAAAGTATGCTTGCAATATCGATTTCGTTAGGATGAATTGTCAAGAAAACCTCAGCATTGCTTGGAATTAATTTTTGTGTTAATGCAGCTACCTACTTTTTGCTACTTAGTATCTCTACTAAAACTATTTAAAAGGAATTAATAGATATTTCACGGTGTATACCCTCGTTTTTCTCCAAAAACTCATAATTGCAGTCATCGGAAGAGAAGTCAATTAAAAAAGCATTTTGAAATATCAGTATTTCTCGGATACGGATCGCCTATCTAACCATAAGCGGCCAAACACGGTAGCTGCAGTCCTTGAGCTTGAAATTAAAATTTTACTAGTAGAGTAAACATAAAATTTGCAACTTAGTAAAAATAAAGCCGCAACGGTCAAAATCATCTCCGCCGTAACGATATACGAAAAAGTCTGCAGTTCTAGTGTTTAGTGATTTTCTTCAGAGCTTCTCACCCTGTGGATCCAGGTTCAATTCGCGGCGGTGTCGGACATTTTCAAAGAATCCCTGATCCCTGCTATAGTGCTTTCTGGAGGTACTTTAAGCACGGCGATCTTATTTCACAGCTTAGCAGTCATATTTACGCTATCAATCATCACAAGAATTTTACACCTTAAGTGAAATTTATATTTTAAAAAATAGTTGGAATTACTGGGGTTCGAAGCCGTATCTTCTGATTATTCTACCAATGATAACACGAAAACCTTGCTCCTAAGAAAATCACAAAACGGGTTCCAAACCTATTTTAGGATAGTCTGTAAAGGGTCCCACAATACTTTTCGAGATGCTTGCCATGGAAAGTACCAGGAAAACGCCCTTGTATGTATGCTACCCGAAGCAGAACAATATCCCATTATGCTCCGTTGCTAGGATGAAGATCACTGACAGTGTACTATTATTTGCGGTTTTGCATACATTTATGAGTTTTACTTGTACTTTCCTTCGCTAATATCTCGCAAAGCATTGGTTGAGCGTTGGCTGTTGAAACAAAAATTACTCCTCATAGGTATCTATTTTCTATCAAGTAGAAAAATTTGAACGAGATCTGGTGGTAGCACTTGAGGAGCTTTCTGTTTGTTAAATGATTTTTCCTTTGCAGTTGTCATCATTGGCGGAAATAAAGCCTGAATCACACGATCATTCGTTTCGTCCCTCACAGTGATCACTCGAGCGATGGCTTTCCGCGCTCTGATTCATACGGTCCCTCCCGCCGCCGCTTCTCGCATCATTTCCGATATCACAGCTCTGTGTCGTTACCCATGTCGTTCCCACGATTGTCAAACGTTGCGCTGCAATCGCTCCATACGGGCATGCGTTCTGATTGGCTGATATGGGGTTACGGTGGCGGTTTTAGCGACGGAAAAAGCGACCACACGAGTGATGAAAAAAGCGATGGGAATCCTCATGATTGGAGTGATCGCGAAAAACAAACGTGCGCGACGATCATTTCAGAGTGATTATTCTGGAGTGATCACTCGAAAATGGCGAAAAATATTATCGTGTGATTCAGGCTTAACTTGGCACCCGTCCGCTTTCTGGAGAGAAGGTTAATCTTAGGCGCCAATCATTTAATGGGACGTAAGCCCTTGGCTACACGCTAAGCAGGGATTTTGCCGCACTTTTCGAAATTTCAAAATAGCGCGTTTGATGCTCATAAATCACTGGTGGGACACTATGGTATAATATTTATTTAACTTTTCCTCGAAAAAGAACATTGTCGGCTGCAATTCCTTAAGAAAAATTATTCAAAGTATTTATCATGAAATTGTCATATGAGTATTCTTTTTTGTTTGTAAATGAAATATAAAAATAATTAAAGTGCTTTTAATTATTAGAGGTTATCCAAATGCGTTAAAATACTTTAACATTTTAATGTATAATTTAGGAAAACAAAAAATATTAAAGTGCGGCAAAAAAGCCGCTAGCGTGCACTGCCGCTATCCTCGCGGGCGCGTGTAGTTAAAGTTTAAGCCGCGGTCACATTGGCGCTTTTCGTTATGTGCGGGCTAACGCCAGGTTTCTCTCCGCCCTTCCCTCCCTACCCTTTCTTCATGAAGCAAATGAGTGGAGCTATCGGTCTCCTCCTCCAAATATCATGCCATACCTATTCCGTCGCTTAGCAACGCACACGGTGGGTGAGGCTAAAATGAGGAAATCTACGATCCCGCTTCCACCGCCAGTCCTTGACAGCCGAGGCACAAATTTCGCAACCGTGTTTGCGACTCCCGTAAATGAAAGAGAGGCGGCGACAGAGGGCTGAAAACTGATTGCCACAACACGACCGCGTCCATGCCCGTTCACGCGTGTGCTATTTCTCCTTCCCATCTCCCGGTCGCATCAATCATCCCCGGACAGAGAGAGAGCGCACGTGCGTGAAAAAATAGGTACATATAGGGGACGGTTCCTTGTTGAGTTTCGAGTATCAGTTTGATAGGGGCGAGGCTGGCGCTGTGGTTGTTGTTTTTCTTTTGTTTGCGAGTCGCGAGTGGTGATTATCTCGACGTGACGTCTATAGTTGCTTACATTGGTCGTCGAAAGGGCAATGGAAAAAATAATGCGCCTCTTGAGTGTGTTTTTTTTCTCCGGGTTTGCGGCGATTTCAGAGCTTCCGGACTCTCCCTTTCAGTTCGCCTTTCAGTGGGGCGTATCTCGATTTTTCCGACTTTTGTTGGCAGTTCGAGGATGTCTACGCATGGTATTTGACGTGTGGAAATGTGGAAACGATGTTTGTTTGAACATTTTTATCAGTTCTACTCCTCATTTAATGCCTCATGGATGGTGGTTATGGAATGAGGCAATTATTAGCTCTATTTTATGGTGCCTATAGAGAGACGTTTCGTAAGTGAAGGAAAGTATGTCGAAAACGAATTATTACGAATTTTCGACAAAAAGAAATCATGTTTGCTACCCTCGTAACCTAGCTATCAAAATTCCCACTGATTTCGCTTACACAAATAGTGATTGAACCCGAAGACAGATTTTATTAGGTGAGGGTAGAGTTCACCCCAGATTAAGCCATAGACCTGTGAATTCATCACGTTCTAGGTAGGGGGTGATTTAATTTTCTTGGACCACCTCGCTCCTTTTTTAAATAATTTTGGTTTGAGGATGTCCGAAGACTTATCTGGAATATTAACACAAGACCCTTCGATCAACACCTCAGCGCTCCATACATTGGACAACAAAGCCCCTCACCACCTCCCCCCGGCCATTTCAGCTGCTTGAGGGATAAATATTGGGTAAGAATACATTTTTAAGGAATGTTCATTGCAATTGAGGATTCAAAATTCTCAAGCGTGTGGTTCTACGCATTCGTCTACTAATTTTTCATGGAAAAATCTAGACCTTAGCCTCTCTAGAAGCTCTTAAAATTATATTTTTTAATCTTAATAATATTTTATTGCATGGTTCACGTTTTTATCGTTAATTGAATAAATGTAGTTTTTTCGGAATAGTATGATAATAATACATTAATTATGAACAATTTAAAAATGCATCAACAATAACACAAGCGGCAATTTTCCCGGCTCTTTATCTTAATGAAATTGAGGTAGGCCTGTAAATTGCCAGCTCTTTACCCGAATTGGTTCATTTTTATTGGAGGGATGTTATCGAATGGTGAATGTACTCAGCTAACAGAGCTGTAATTTTACATACTAAACCAGAATTGAATCTCTTCACTTCAAATATAGAGTAGTATATTACATATGTTATATTAACGAAGCGACTAAATGATCGCCTTTTATGACAATTCTTGAAATTAGCAAAACTCGCGATTTGTTTTTCGATTCAATTGTTTGTTTTCACTACCAGTTATGTTCAAAATTCCCATCCAGCCATTGTCCGTAGAAAGCGAGTCCATTTCCTAGGCAACATGGAGCTATCAGATAGAGTGATGCAAATGATATGCGAATAAAATATACTGAAAATAGCATCATCACCTTTGCCTCATCAACCATTACATGAATTTTACACCATAAATTAATTTTTTGTGAAAAGATCAGTTGCATTGATTGGGATTCGAACCCGTTTCTCCTCATAATTCTACCAATTATAACACCATCACATCACAAAATCACAATCCGGGAACCAATTTTGTCTTGCTCAGATGCATATTTTTTCATCGCACAATTCATACTCATTGTAAAACATTGGCTCCCGTTCTCGCCTAATTACTTTTTTGTGTAATAGATTATAATAATTATTGATTAATTTAAATTATAATTATTATAAAATACATTGATATTTTATCATAAGGCTAAAGGTACCATGTAAAGTTCATTTTTCTCTTAGGTTTCATCTGATCGTTAGCGTTATTTTCAACCCTACTACGAATTTAATGTATCTACTTTTTTCCGTCCACTATTCAGCTCAACTCGTCTTACATAGTGATTTCTTCGCACACCACTTGTGGCACCCACCATTAGTTTCTTTACTTGTCGAGGATAAGAATACTAGGATGTCTTTAAACAAAATGTTTTTTCCTGAGATAAACCATTCGACTCAGCGTTACCTAGCTAAAAATAGACGTCGATGGTGGTCAGCGATTTGATCCTTTGCGGGTGGTTTCATGCGCTTCAAAACTGCATATGATGCGGAAAAAATATATTTGACTGCTGAGTTACTGCGAGGGTCCCAGCACTAGAAAGCCACCGTTTCCTGAGAGCGCCCAGGGCAGATATATTGACTTTGCTATCTGTGGTGACGCGGGTTCTCCCCTCTGCCTGATCCTAAGCCACATGGGACAGACGGATGTGAATCGGTCGTGTACCATAGGTTGAAATCTGAATGCAACTGTGACATATTACACCGTGCATTGTAGGAAAAAATTTAAAAATATAAAAAGCATTGAAATCATTTAAGCTGCAGAGGGATGGAAACATTTCAAATGGGTATCTGACGTAAGGCAGGCAAATTGGCTTATGAATAAACGAATGATTTGAACACTTATTCTGTAGAGGTTGTTCAACCGTGTCGCGAGGCGGCCGGGCCCAGCGCCAAGGCCGAGAAAACATTTTGGATTTAATTCATCACGGATGCATTAAATCAGTAATTTCAGTTGTGATATGCTGAAAAAGAAATATCACATGAATTTTAGTTGAGCACGAAATATGCCGGCAGATCATCACCTTTTCAATAAATGATTTCAATTTGATTATAGTTTGGTTTCTTTCAATTAATTTAAAAGTGATTCTGCATGATACATCCGTTCGGGCGACTTGAGTACGTTGTTGGAAAAGGAGAAAAATTGTTCTAGACTAATTTTACAGTTGTCTTGTTATTGGTGGTACAAATAGACCTGCGTTCACGAATTGCCAAATTTTGACATTGATGCTGAAGAAAATGTATTTCTTTGATTCATATTTCCCTCCTATTTCCTACCCTTGGTGTTATGTAATGCACAAATATTTACCCTTATTTATAACTGATAAACGGGAATATAGTTATGTTTTGTCATTTTACTTAGGGGGCCTTTTGATCGCTAAAAAAATTAAAGATTCTTCGAATAATAGTATAATAGTGCATTTGGATGAATAAGGCTAACTTTTTTGGCTTTAGTTTTGTTTTAAGATAGAACAATGACTACTGAAGGCGAAGGGGAGGAAAAATCCGAAAGGAAAAATCTTTTTCGACCAGGGAAATAATTTGTTTTTCAAAGCCCAATCCTTTTATTTCCTCTATTTAACAGCAAAGTCTTTTTTTGCCATTTCCTCAAGCTTCCTTAGATGAATCCGGCTCCAACTGGCATAAAGCTCTAATCTAGAGAAATAGTTCGGCCCATTTACCTTTTTAGAACTGGAATTCATTCGTAATATCCTTGATTTCTGGAGATTCATCGCCTTGCTTTGATCTCTGCTTCAGGAGGTCTCTATCATCACCATCTTCCTTTTTTTCCTAGTGAACTCTCTTTCATATTTTATCTCACTCTCACGAGATGGCTCTGCAAAAAACAATTTCCCTGGATTCCGCTTCAAATGGCTTTTGCAAAGAGCACGGAGAGAATCATTCCGCGTGACTTTCATAACTTTGGTGCGCGCCTGGGATATCTGGGAATTAAATAATCATCCTCCTTTTTGGCGACGTGGGAAAATTGTCTTCCGTCATCTTGACGGAAAACCCCTTCCGGAAACGTCTTTAGTCTGGATGCTGTTCTCGGAGTCACTACTGGCCGCCGTCCGCATACAGGTACTTCCAATTCATGCGCATAAAAGTAGAGTAAAGTATATATTCATCTTAGATTTCTTGTGCACTAAGTCACTGGAATCGGCGGGGAAAGCACCATATATATTTTTTCATATCTTAATACATTATTTTTGTAAAAAAAATCAGATTCATTTATTTCCCACGCTTAATTGAGAATTCATAAGAATATGCGCTCCAAGCCTAACTAAGCCGCTGACTTCTTAATGGTGCAGGTTACTTTGATGCTTACTTTTCGTAGTTCACCGTAATATATTATAGTTTTTCAAATACAGCTTGGATAATGTTTTCCATAAAACATATGATGCATTTAGACCTAATTTCATCATTTGATTGGCTTTTAGGACTACACTGCTTTCAAATAGTTCAATGTTTGATTCGTAAAACAGAAAATAAATAAGGCAACATGTATAGGATATGGATCGCATAAATTATTGAGAGAACAGGTAGAACATTTTAACTTAAAAAACTTACATCCTATCAGATATTGTTATACTTTGAGCTATGTTTTATACTAGTGACGGGTAAGAAGAAGATTCGACAAAAAATATGGATCTTAGAGCGTGATAATTTATGATAAATTCGTAAAAAATGTGATGAAAGCTCTGCAATTTCTTACAGAAATATATTACCGACATTTCCTGCATGTGCAGTCTTAGCTAGAGTCATACGCCTCTTTCTCAGGAGAAGGCAAGGTTGGGAGGAAAGGAGAGCTTTTTCAGTCAAGATGGAGTGAGGGAGTTGTGGTTTTTGGATCTGGGGTGGGGGAGGAGTTGAAACGGGCGGAAGACAGGAACGACGTCTTGCGGTGGCGTGCTTAAATAGTGGAAGAAGGCTTGCGTTTTATTATTGTCTGGAAGTGATGAAATTTTCATCTCCCATCCGAATTGTGTTCCCTTGAATGTGGCATAGAAAAGGGAGGCACGGCTGTGTGAGGCGGAAGAAGAAGCCCATCCCAAGTGAGACTCAAAGCGTCGTTCTACTAACCAATGGACGAGCAAAAATAGAGGTCCATCGTGTTTTATTCCTTCCTCAGTATTATTGAGCTCCGCTCATTATCATTTACTCGGTAGTTGTTGTTGTTGAAGATTTATAACTTGCAAGAAATTAGTTGCATTGATGAACATTTTCATTAAGAAAGAATTTGTCAATAACGAGAGTTGTCATGGATTTCCTGACTCAATGCGAAAATAAAATCCAAAGATTCAAGCGTGATTGAGTGGAATTTTTCCATATTGAAAAAAATGCTTACGATTTTCCAGGAAATCCCTTTCGTGAATTTTTTTAAACGAATTATGACACCCTAACACACATTTTCTATCCCTAAAACTATTAAATGATTTTTTACTTCGTTTTATGGCCACGTTTGAATGGGCAGCGGTTGCTTAAAACGAAAAAGAACGAGAGAAAAAGAAATATTATATTTAGCATTGATGTAGATTAAATGCCTTTTTTCCGCAATATTTCCATGAGTTGAGCTATTCGTTCTAAAATTCAACAGGTAAAAAATATTTTTTTTGTTGTTTTGCATGTGACATACGCATACCATTCATATTTGTTTCATTATGCAAATACCTTTACTTTTTAAATTTCGATTTACGAAAAAGGACTGTTAATTATTTTTTTAAATTTGTGTACCATTTCTTTTGGAAGAGCATTTAAAGTAATGAATACATTTTTATTGATTTAATTTTTAGAATATATTTTGAAGACAGTTGAATGGTAATATTAAAGATATAATTCTATGTTTTACATGCGTTTCTGAATTTTTCTCACGTGTTCATGGGAAAATAACGTCCAAAAGAGGTTAACACAAGAATCGGTTGTAGATAACTCCTTTGATGTTGATTTATCACTTTTCTCACTTTTTGTTAATTAGCAAAGAAAAGTACCTTACTTGTGTGGCAAATTTCAGGTATTCAAAGATATTCCACTTAAATAACTTTTAAATGGGTTCAATGTAATTAGACTACCATTTTTGAATACGGTAGAGTCATTTTTGACCGTTCAAATTAATCTTATTTTGTCCTATTTAATTTGAATTGTCCCTCAACCGTGCCTGCTCTTACTAAACATTTTAAGGCCATGGAAATCAACATAGCAATTAATGCGCTAATGACTAATTGTTAATAAAGAAAATTTTATGTGATACATGCATGGTAAGTGATTCACTAATTAAGTCGAGTGCCGAAGAACGTTTCTTTGCTATGGGCAACATGCCTCAAATTTTGATTTTACATCTGACATGTCATTCATATTAGTTTCATTAAGCAAACACCTTCGCTTTTTCAATTTCCATATAACTCTTTGAAGAACGAAAACCATCCAATTGACATAAAAGTAATTTTTATTGTTTTCTTTAAAATTTATGCACAATTTCTTTCGAAATAGTATACGTCGCATTGAATACATTTTTATTTATGAAGATTTAATGCTCTATTTTGAAGACGTTGTCTTTTATGAAATTATTGAAACGGGATTATGGCACCTTAACACATATTTTCTTTCCCTTAAACTGTTTAATGTTTTTTTTATTTCGTTTTATGGCCACGTTTGAATGGCCAGCGGTTACTTAAAAGACTTTTTTTTCAGGAAATAGTGATGGATCGAGGACGGCCTTTTTGCCTCTTCAATAATTCACGTCCCTTGGCGATGATTTTCGCAAGGGACTTGGAAAAGATTTTTTTCCTCTCTTTCTGAGTAAGAGGAGGAGAAAATTCTTTTTTTTCATAACGAACGGATATTCATATGCGCTAATGACTAAATTGTTGGCGATCTTTTAAAATGAGGGGAAGGAAAGGGGAAAATTAAGAGAGAACCCTTCGTTCATCTCCTTCGTCCTCCTTCTCATTGCCCCATCCTCATGGCGCTCGGAAGTCTGAGGGAAAAGGCCCCTTTCACACCCCTGAATAATACATTCACTAATACAATGGGAATTAAGAACGGGACCCAGGAGAAGACGGAGAGAAGACGACTGTCGGCAAGGGAGGAGGTAAGGATGGCCGTAAAATGGAGAAATGAAGAAGAGGAAGAAGGAGGAGAGAGGAAGGAAGGAAAACTGCGTGAAGGCAAGTCAGACGAAAGATGGATGGCGAGGGAGTGAAGAGGAGCGTGGTTGTTTGAAGAGAATGAGTGGGAAGCCGAGTGAGGAAGGAAGTGAGGAAGATATAAACTTGAGTGAAGTTGGGAGGAAGTGAGAAAGAAAAGGCATGCCAATGGAAAGGTCATATTGAAAAGGTTAAATATGATGAGGATTGGTGAACTGGAGCCTGAGGGTATTTACCTTATATTTGATACTAAATGCCGTAATTTCGTTTAAGTTATTTTTTATATTAATTAATTTGTTTGATTGTATTAATTTTGATAGCACAATGAAATGCCCTATCCTTCTGCTCCTCTGTATTTATTTATTCTTTTTCATTTAGCTAATGTGAGATTTTCCATGCAATAATTTTTTTTAAGTAGTCAAACTTCCGAAATTAATTTTCCAAAAATTACTTCTCTTAGGAATGAAAAGATTGTTAACGCAAAAACAAATCGAAGTTGAACATTTTAAATTTTGATACTTTGAAATCCAAGAAAACGCACTTTTTTATAATATTTTTGTTATTTTTTAGCAAACTGGGTCGTATATCTTCAATTGTGTGTGCGTTAACTTTGCTGGACTTGCTCATAGTTAAATAAATACGCTAAAAACTTTGTTTTTTTCCACACAGCTCTTTTCGGTACAACTTTAACGGGTTTCAACACTCCTTGTCATTATCAAAATGCTGAAGCCTCTCGAGGTGGTACCAAGTAATGCTATGTTTAATAGACTATGTATCGTTATATCTATTTTACCATAAGCTGGGTAATGTTTCTCCGGTCACTCGTTCCTAGCAATATTTTTAAATATTTCTCAGAAACTCTATTTTATTTAAATATTATGTCCCTGAGGGAGTTGAGTAGTTTCTTTAAAGATAAATCAAAAAAAGGCGAAGTAGGCTGAGAAAAGGTGGAGAAGGAGTGGATTAAATTTTGCGGAAAAGGATAAGATTATGAGAGAAGGAAGAGAAGAAGATTGGTGTAAAAAGGGACGTGCGAAGGAAGAGTTGAAGATGAAGGCGGAGGTGCGACCCCTTTTGTGAGCACATTAGCGGAGCAACTCTTTAAACGGAGGAGGACAAGGATTCAATTCCCTTAACGACCCTTCTTCTTCCCTCCCCCTCCACACATCCTCTACTCCCCGCCCGCCCACGCCTCCACTCCCGCGAATGGCGACGATGCCACGCCGTAAATGCGCATCCGAACCCATAACTCGCGAGGCTGCCTGCCGGAGAGTGAGAGCCGAGAATGGAAGGGACGAAAATCTCCCGTCAGACAACGGGGAGCTAGGCAATAGGCTTAGGGAGAGGAGAGAATGTATGACGCAAGGTGCTTCCACTGCACCACGATTTTTCCCATTCTTGCGAACTTTTGAGGGGATAAAAGTGTAAATTGTGGAAAAATGTTCGTTTGAAAATTCCTAGTTTAATTTTTGAAAAAAAAATTCGCGTTTTATTAATTTGTAACCGGTAAAAAATTCAATGTAATGGCTATTTTATCTTTAAATAATGTTGAAATATTTTTGCGGCCACAAAAAAGATAATTAAGTGAAAAATAACTAATAATTCTTATCATTGACTTTATGTTATGCATCATCATGATATTATTGATACGCATTGATAGAACTAAATTAGTTAGATACGTTTTTTAACTATTGCGATTCTGGTCCTGCATTTCGTGTTTTTGGTTTTTACTCAGAGGCAAAGTATTGCCAAGGAATTATAGGCTTCAATTTTTGTCGGACACTCGGATTTACTTTCTAAGTTTTCCTCTTGAAATTTCGGGATATCAGATCTTGATTTCAATTTCGACTTCATACCTATAGACAATTTTACTAGTAAAATAGAGTAAATAAAAGACGCACTCATTTAGGCTTCATGAAGCTTACAAATAACCAGCCGAGGTAGATTAGGACTCGTGTAGTTTAGGATCCGAGCCCGTGAAGCGTGGGCACTCGAGGAGAACAACATGTGAGGCAAAATCGGGATTTGGGCACTTAAGAAGCGTAGGGAGTGGAGACATATGCCACAAGGTGTCTTAGGGGAAAAAACTAAATCGTGGAAAAAATTTGTAAGCAACTGGCAATTTATCAATTTTTAATCAGTAAGAATTCAATCTATTAACATTTCTACCTTAAAGTAGTGCTGCAACATTTTTACGGCCAAAGATACTAATAATTTTGAAACTATTAGGATAATTATAATTTTGTCGTATTAATCATAATGAAATTATTGACACGCATTGTTAGTACTCATATATACAAATAGGTTCTCTGTCGATTCTGGCTCTATATTTCGTTTTTTTAATCTCTAATCCTAGATTCGATATTTCTGAGGAGTTGTAAATATAAGGAATCACATTTTGTTTGAATCTTGAGGATGGAAAATGAAATCGTAAATAAAAAAAGTTTCTTTCCATGTTTCTCTTTTGAAATTTCATGCTATGAGACCTTGTATTTGTTTTAAAATTTCGGAACCATCTAGGCTATCAAAATAAAAGAATTGAACAATACACGCAGTCATTTAAGCTTCATGAAAAGCTCACAAATTACCAGTCAAGGTAAACTAGGCCTCGGGCAATTTTGATGAAATTTGGTCGCTCGAGGTGAATAACATTTGAGGCAATGTAGGGAGTCGAGCACTTTAGAGATCCTGGAAGATTCAGGTGGCAGCCCTGGAATTGTGAGAGAAGGAGGCGTTGTGAGGAGGAGGCCTGGGTTTGTCTCCGACGCCTTGGCAGAACGGAGAGTGGCGGTGCATGCGGGAGACAGGCAGCCGGTGCCACTTGTAAACCTCCCCTTCCTTCTCCCTCCCCTGCCAGTCCACACGCGGAAGACGTAGGATGGGCGCGAAAGGTGGGAGGGTTACCCTGGCGCCTGGGACCCTCGCGAGGAAGTGCGACGTCTTCCTTGTAAGGAGAACAGTGAGAGGGGGGACGGGGTGACAAGGAGGGGATGGGAGGAGAGAAGGATGGCCTTCTTCGCTTGGCTCTCCGGTTTTACCATCCCCGAGTTGCGTCTCACAATCAGATGATGCTCCGAGCGCCGGCTGTTCCTTTGCCGAATCTTCTTCTCCATCCATCCCATCCCAGGGCTCTGAATATCGCGTTGCTCAAGACTCGTACGAGGCATTGTGTGAAGCGAGAGAGTGTTTAAGTGGATCGGAGTAGTATTGAGTGTCGATTTGTACTGGAGTAGTCCTCCGCTTTACATTTGTTTCCGCCTTGCCATGGATTCGGGGTACGTCCTGAGCTTTTTTTCGCGGACGCTTTTTAAAATTTCAACTTCTCCGATTTCGTTTCCGTCACCCGCACTATATTTCATTAATTTCGCAATTGCCGGCCTAGGTGGCGGTGGGGTGAAGTCCTTGCGTGCCTTACAAGAGGTCAGGGGTTCGAGTCCTGCCTGGGTAGGTTTCCCACATTAAGGGCATGGTTGTTGTTGCCCGTGTAATTATTGAATTGTTTGTAAAGGGCCAATTTGTGCTGTTTTCGGTGGTATGGATATCATTTCAAAATAAAAATACGCTTTATTTGTAAAAGGATCAGATTTTTGACATGGTAATATGCGCTGACGCTATTAAAGCTGATGCCTTGTACGAGAATAATGGTGATTCATGCGCTGAATTCGCTTTGCGATCGGTCCTTCGGAACGGATTAATATCGTAAAGCGAGGCTTTATTGTATAAGCCTTTCGTAGTTGAAAGATGAAAGACAAAGACCTTCGTGTGATGTGATGAACTGCGGTGAGAGAAATAATTCGGAGATATATCACGGTGGCACAAAGAGTCGAACGGCTGTGTTATTTCCGTGAGATTTTGGAATTATCCCATATACTAATCTCATTTTATTGTTTCAAAATGAAACCGCACCGAAAAGTATATCCTAAATTTTTGCGTTGAATTTTCGATACATTGGCTAACCTCATGCTAATATGTATTGATACAAAGCAATAATACACAACTGGGCAACAACTGAAATCTTTTCCAGTTAATCAGGTAATTTTAAAAGCTTATTCTACTTTTGCTAAACCAAACATTTAGCAATAAATAGAGGCATAAAATTGGTTTAAGTTTATCGTATTGCTGATCATACGAGTATGATAATTGATATCGTTATTGCATCAAAAAGATAATGTTGTTGACCTGATGATTCTTTGGCCTGTTTTATTTGTCTGTAAGCATAATCTTTAACGCTTTAAAAGCTTTTGCATTTCCACTATTAATAAGTGAAAAAATTATAAAACCGTTAAATGTTGTTTCAAAATTGGTTCGAGTTTTCGTTACAAATTGAAGAGTTTCATGTGAACAATCCATTCTATTTTCCAATTGATTGGCGCAACAGGGGTGTAATATTATTTTCTATTCACGGATATTTCAGAGAAATGATTCTCTTTCCCTACTCCTTCCGTGTAACGTCCGAAGTTGCGTCTCAGATGAAACGCCATCACAGGTCACGTTTTCTACGAATCTCTTCCGTACATCCGCTGCGAAGCTTTGAATATCACATGGCGAGCCTCGAGGTACTCCGTAAAGTGAGAGAGTGCATAAGTGCATGGGAAGAGTATTGAGTTTCGATTTGTAATATGAGTATCAGTTGGGAGTCTTGGGTGTTGCATCGTTTTGAACTGTAGCACGAATAAGAGTAAACGAATCATGATGGAGATCTAAACCAGGATTGTTTCAACCACAGAAGTAGAAATTTGATTTTATCTGTACTTCTCTTCCGCAGTTTTTGTCAGCAAACTTCCCATCACACAATCAATCATACTCCTATCAGAGTGATTATAATAGCGACCTAATGACTCTTGAATCGGTTTCATTTGAATGAGATATATTCGTTACAGCTGAAAGCGCTGCTTCTAATATGACCAAATTAAATTGTTTCAAATAAATATAGCATGAGAATTGGTTTGAGCTTATGTGATACACTGTCAAATTTCTGGTCTTGAGATGAGGCCTAATTACCTAATGAGATATATAAATTATTTCTCTCTCATGTTCAGGAGGTAATAATAAAGCCGAGCTAAAGAAGTTTTATTTGAATTTGACTGTATCCATTTAAAGTTTTGATTATTAATTTTAAAATTGACGAAATAAAACTATTGCGAATAACTTATGCGTGTGGTTTCTTTGCGTGGCAAAATGGGGAGTTGCTCGCCAAAATAATGTATTCTAGTCTAATAATGTATTGACCAGTACAACGTATTTTACGCTTTATCTTTAACTTGCTTTGTCAGTCTGTTTCATCGATGAAACCTTGTAATTGATTTTTATTCCACTTCCCACTGTCGGATCGATTTGAAATTTTGCACACTCGCTTCCTTCTAATGAAAATGCAATATTAAAAATCAGAAATTTTAAATTTGGTTCCATCGTGCACATAATTAATTAACTAAATTTTCATTTTATCCAAAGCAGTAGGTATGTACCTATGCAATAAAAAGTGAAAAAAAGCTTTTCATCTCTCGGAGAATAAAGCGTCATTTCCAAACCCTACTCACCTATCAGACTCTTTTACACTCATTTCTAGGAGAGGTAATCAGTATCACGCTTAATTCTATAAATGATGAAAAGTTTTAAATTTCACAAATGACAAAATGATTTCGTTTTCTTCCACGGATTTATTTTCTCGATACAGCATGTTTCAGCCTCATGAGGTCATTTTCGAGTAGTTAAAAATGACCTCTTGAGGCTGAAGCATGACGTAGCAAGAAAATAAATCTGTGGAAGAAAACGAAGTCGTTTTGTCATTTGTGAACTTCAACTTCCACAAAGTTGGGCCGGAAACCATTGAATGTATTTTAATTTTCACTTTTTAGTGCATTTTATACTGTATTTTATGGGAAAAAGCGTTGTTTTCAAATATTCAAGTATTTTATTTTTACTTTTCTCTTATGTGAGAGGAATGGCTCTCTTCATCCCGCCCACTTTTGTCTTTGCATCGCTTTTTGCGTATCAATTGAAGTGGCAAGCGTTCCTTCGCCGAATCTTGCCCTCTCCTCCTCATCCATCCCCTCCAGGACTTTGAATATCACATCGCGACTGAAGATCATGTGTAAACGAGAGAGAGAAAGAGGGAGTGCGCAAGTGAATGAGAAATGTATAGAGTGTCGATTTGGATATATCTTGCTAAAAGTTCCTGGAACATCGATGGGTTTAGCAAACAGTGAGAGGAAGTTGCAGCAAGCGAGGGACAAATAGATTGCTCACGGTCTGAAAAGAAATGGATCGGCGTGATGCATAGACTTATGACTGCTGCATTCCAAATTTTCGGGTCCAAATTTTGGCCGTAATGACATTTTTCGTTGTCTTGTTTTTGTGATTGATAATTCAAGAAAATAAACATGTCGTCCCTCGCATAGAACTTCAAGCCACGATCCACATTAGGCTCATACTCGAGAGCAGATTAGCCATGACGCTGAGTTTCTCTCCACTTTCTTAATCCACATATTACACCATAAGCCACCTCAAGGTGTGCAGAGGCAGGCGCTTGGACAGCTCATAACCTGTAAGAGTATAAGTAATAAGGGCACGTCGGGAAAGATTTGTCGGCCTGACTTTATCCTAGCTTGTCTAATCTAGTCTAGTCAGACCTGGAAATACAGTGATATCTTCAGGTTATTGGCTCCGTGTCTATGTGGAGGATATCTGTTCTTGATTACTCGAAGAATCTAAGCCTAGCCCATGGCATCTAAGTGTCTATCGGCTCCCTATCACGTATCTTGAGTTAAATTTGTATAGTTATCTGTGTTCTGTCCGATTTCATAAGATTTTCTTCAATTTTTTCCTTTAATATATATTTAAAGTGGCCTTTTCCGTCGATTGGCTTACCTATTATATGTTACAATCAGTTCTAAAAGAGAGAAAAAAAATGTCCATTCCTCGGACCATTCCAAACAATTTATTTCCTCCCCAGCTGCACTTTGCTTTACAAACTCACCTTGGCCAAAAATAGGCCTGTACCCTGATTACGGATGCCATTAGAGAAGGTCTACATAGATTTGAAAATATATGCTTTTTGATTAGTAATGCCCCATGTGTTTGTGCCCATTTGAAGTCAATGAATAATACCATTACGACTTGAGCAACCCATGGGAACATTTGAGTGGTGCAATGAGTAGATTAAATGTTATGGAAGTTTTAGGCGGTATTTTTCTGTTTAAGATGGATTATTTTC
The DNA here is from genome assembly GCF_921293095.1 of Ischnura elegans. Classification (NCBI taxonomy): domain Eukaryota; kingdom Metazoa; phylum Arthropoda; class Insecta; order Odonata; family Coenagrionidae; genus Ischnura; species Ischnura elegans. The sequence goes on along the minus strand of NC_060248.1, from coordinate 101,572,591 downwards.
TCTAATAATTATCAGAGAGGTGGAAAAGGTAGGCATAGGGCTTAAAGTGATCTAGTGTTATCCAAAACAAAATTTCTGCAAGTGTTGTTTGCGGTTTCTAGCTGTAGGAATATAATGAATGGGAACATATTCTACAATTTTTGAAGCATAAAAGCATTTAATCCACCTTATTTAAATGTATTCCAAATTTCCTGCAACATCGGTTTCCTTTATCGTGCCGCCATTTGACCATCCATTTCATCCCGCCTCTTTTTCCCCGGGAGCAAAATATTTAACCACTTCGACGTCTGTGAGAGCTCGAGTTTGGACCTGGTCACAACTGCTTCTAGCTTACAATATGTGAACAAAATTCATGTAATAAATGCGTTATATTCACGGAGGGGCGGATTAAGGTGGTTGTTTTGGAGTATGTGACTCACTACTTTGCGTGGTGAGCAACAATTGTCAAGGAATCTGATGTGCCTAGGCAAGTGCCTGATCCAAAGCAATGCATAGAACAAGTGGCTTTGTGTGCAGTAACGCGCACGGTGGTAGTTATATGCACCAAGGATGAAATTAATTGCGGCAAAATCATTTGGCTTAGGCGGGAATCGAGCCCAGATCTCCTGATTGGCAGTCAGGTACACCACTAGTTACACCACCAAGCCCCCGGAAGAAAAAGAAGGCTTGTAAGTGTAAGTAGCATACCGCACCGGCTATCGGGAGATCCAGGTTCCAATCTCGGTTAATCCAGTAGATTTTTTCGCGGCAAAATTTTGTCCTCAGTGCCTTTATTATAATTATAAATTATTTTTAATAATTTCTTGTTAAACTGATGAAATAAAATAAATTTTATGGGAGAGAAAACTTATGGATTACTATCCTATCAATTTTTCCAGAAACTACGGTCTTAATCCGACTCTTTAGTCAAACAGTACACTGGGGAATAGCCTTTCAACAATTCATGGCTGTATGGGTGTTTCTCCACCCCGCCTTAGCGTCTAGCGGGTTGCGTCTCAGGTGAAGCATTGACTCGAGAGTTCCTTCTCCGTCGAGTCCTCTCCCTCCCCTGCCATCCCCTAGGGGGATTTGAATATCACTTTGCGACACGGGGGGCATTGTGCGGAGGAAAGAGTGCATTAGTGCTTGGAAGCCTTATCGAGTGTCGATGTGTATTCGTGACGGTGGAAAACTCGCATCACTTCTCGTTTCCCAGCTCTCTCTCTCTCGCGATCATTCCGTGTCAGTATCATTGGAGGCCGTGTATCGAGTTTTAAGATACTGTGCGAGCTCTGTTGGAAAAGGTGCCCCTACGTTTGTTTGGATTTACTACTGCGTTATATTACAGAACATTTTTTGCGATTATTCCGTGTGACTCTCGAAGTTGAAGGCTCTCACTCATTTATTATTTGTAGTGACATTATTGTTTTCGCGTAGTTTCGTTATTCAGTTGATTCGGAGAAAAAATATTTTTTGCTCAAAGATTACATTGAATTTTTCCGATGCGTATTTCTCATTCCGTTCTTCTAACAAAAATATCCTTATCATATGCCACCGTCTATGTGGGAATTCTGTCATAGAATATTGCTCGCCGAAGGTTAACACGCTGGTAATAGAAGAAATTATCTGCGATGTATTGCAGAGCATTTTGGTTCAGTTTATATTGTGCGATGCTCAAATTTGAAAGCACTTCCTCATTTATTAATTGAAGTGAAATTATTTTTTGGGTGTAGTTTCGTTATTAAAATGATTTAGTGACATAGTATTAAGTGGGTTGATAATGTTAGGTTGCATAGAATTTTTCTGATTTGTATTTCTCATTTCGTTCTGTTAAAATAATCATTATATTCATATTCCACAGATTATGGAAGAGTTATGTCATAGAATACTTATTCAGTGACCTGATATTCAGTGGCTTAATTGTGGGTGTATTAGGTTGCATTGAATTTTTCCTATTTGTATTTCCATTTCGTTCCTCTAAGCTAAACATCATATTCATATTCTACAGACTATATGGGAATTCTGTCATAGAATATTGCAATATGAAGGTTGATATGCTTGTAATATAAGCAATTATCCCTTCTCTAGTTCAAAATCTGTACCCACTACGCGAAGGAAATTACCCTCTCAAATCGTAGATCAATATGACACCCGTTACTTAAGCAATACCCATTACTTATGTCTAATTTTCAGCGCTCCAGCATAAATTAATTTATCCCAAACGATTCCTTAACAAAATATATTTGATTTTCATTATCGTTCATATGGCGGAAAGTGAAGAAAATGGTAGCATCATTATAAGTTGCCGATTAGTACAAAAAGTCGATATTATTAGGTAAAATTTCGATATAGTTTGGATTTGATCTGCTCACTACTGGCAAATTAAACTCCTTATAGCCAACATTGGCTAGCCTTGGCTCTATTTAATTTTTCGTATAGACGTTAAATGACAATAGGACATTCGCAGCTTCACAGGTAGGTAATGGGATCGCAGTACTGGTGATGGGAAAATAGATTTCGATTAAAATCGAAAATCGAGTAGATCGATATCGATACATGGTCCTCGAGAAGTTTGATCCAAACTCGACTTTTTCATACAAACTATTTTTTTTGCAAAAAAGAAACGTCGAATTTTTCGATTAATCAATGTTTTGGCACAAATTTCGATTTTTATTTAAAATTCGAGATTTTCATTTCGATTCAAAAATCGATTGCTCGAAAAATTGATTTTGACTGATATATTTCCATCCCTGCACAAAATAATATTTTTGTGGAAGCATCGCACATATTTTGTTTTATCACGTAGGAATGACTCCAGCACCCCTTGTATGCTCGTGTCTTCTTCATCTCTCTACATCCCTGGTTCCCTATTCCGTCTCACTAGCCTTCTCCATTTTCCTTGTCTTCACATTTTCCACCCATTTGCACGCCTCTTATCTCTCTCTCCCCTCTTCTGAGCCCTCGCTACCCACCTTGCATCCTCCGCCTTGTCATTTCCAAGTCTATTCCCTCAGACACTGCCTCGCGGAAAGGGTTCCAGCAAGGGTTTAGAGGAGAGTGGTTTCGAAGCAATCGTTTTAAATACGTTTATTGTCCCTTTGTGCCCGTAGCTACCCAGGGCGCCACTTCTCCCCGGTAAACCCTCCCGAGACGCCTGAAGGTTGCCAAGCTCCGAATGCGATGTTAAGCTGGGGAGCAGATATCTCCGTGCATTTGTCTGATGTGCGTGTACTCAACTCCATGACGTGTTTTACGATATGTTTATACATATTTCATGTTCTATTCGTAATGCCATCAATTAATATTAATATTTTTATTATTTTTTGCAGAAAGGGAGCAGCGTCTAATTAATTCTTGCCAAACACGTTGTAGGTGATGAAATTTACTTGAAACTGTTTTGAAGGTCGTTTTACACGGGGCACGTCGTGGCGCAGGTTAGCAATGCATTAATTTCTCAATCTTGCGTGCAATAGTTATTGCGCAGACGAATGCATGACCGCATTTAACGGTACTCGCAATTCATTCACGAAATTTCGTCGTCTGTTGAGTGCGCGAGTCGGTATCGAGTTACGTGTTAGAACAAAGAATAAACGAAATTGATTGCGCAACGTTGTACACATTGGGTGCTTTCCATTAATCGACACATGTCGACTTATGTCGCGGTTTTCGTGTTCCATTCAATGTGTGTCACCGACCGTTGTGACTTAAGTCAACAAACGATTACGCGCAAGTATGGGAGAGTTATAAACAGTTTCCGTGAGTCGACACTAGTCGACGCGTGAGACGCATGAATGGAAAGCACCCATACTGGTCTGTAAACGGTTGTTGCTGCGATACCATCAATTCAAATAATACCGTTAGCTACCAAATACCGTCACTCAGCTTCTTCGGATTTTTACTGCTGTGACATCTATCGGAATAAAACTGTTGAAAATGCTAGAATGCGGGCTCTGAATTAGAGCAGGGGCGAGGGGCTATATTGCCGTCTCGCATCCACACATTCTCGCATATATTCTAGTGAGTCACCGCTTTACACGATGTAATTTTGATTGCGTCTTCGTACATACGTCAGATTGCGCAATGACGTGCCCTGTTTGAAACGGCCTTTAGAAATGATTAATATCAACCGGTTATGGGCTCACTCACCATTTTTTAAACTGTCGACTCTGATATTACCGCTGAGTTTCCGGCGTATCCTGAAATTTGAATGCCAATGCAAACCAATTGCTTCAATTATCTGGACACGAGGAGCTTCTCGAGTTAGCAAAGTTAACACAGTTCGGAACACAGCACTTGTTCGATAAAAAATCGGTAAATAAATTGAGTGGGATATATTCACCACACCCATGCAATGGTCATGTTGAGGTAGGCCGTTATCCTCATTCCGTTATTATATTTTAGTAAAAAAATACTCTTGCGAGATGCACGCACCCTTAGTGAGTTCAGGCGAATTTTTCCCTCCTCACCCCATCCCATGCACGTCTACGGCTCACTTGATGCATGAAATTTCTCAGGATGTAGAATTATTTTAAGTACACACCATACGAGTTCGGCCACCGATACAGGAATATTTGAGCGATAATGCCAATCGGTCTCCCCCGGCCGCCGGTCAGCCACCCTCAGTGGAGCAGAAATACCGAAACGTCCAAAACTTACCATGAATTTGTGAAAAAATTTACAAACTTAACGTATAAAAATTTAAAGATGAATCCCATGAAACTAAAATAGTCATTTATTAAGTTGAATTTCCCTAAAATTGACTATTTCTACGCGTCGGACATTTCGGGCAGAACATGCCCATGTTTTACGGGTTACACAGGTCAACATAATAATCACAAAGACCTACCAGGTACGAAATATTGTAGGTCATATCCTGTAAAAATCCGAATGCATAAGTCAAAACTTCCGTGTAAAAAGTCGAAAAAATTACTTTTGGCCAGCTTTTTTCGATTTGGGACTACTGTGTGACTTCACTAAGTCATGAAATGTGTGCGCAATCTTGCGACTATCTCCACCTTAATGCTGTAAATAATTGCTGAATGAGGAAAACGTTTTTTTTTCCTGGTCACCTGACCTTTCACTTCAATTCTCCGTAGTATTTAAATAAATGTGTTTTAGAATCTAAGTGGAGGTAACCAGTACCAGTAGTTCGGAATAGTCCACCATGCATGGCATTACCAAGGATCCTGATTTATTTTTTGTTATTTATAGATATTCTGTTGCCCTGAAGTCAATTTCCGGCGGCTCGATTCCGAGTTATTACGAATTTAATTCATGGGAACTATGTCAAAATGTTTTAATATATATGCTCTCTGTTAGAAACTGCAGAATTAGACACTCCGTTTGACATTGACCAGCAAGTAAGGAGTAGTTAGTGAAAAATGCTAAAAGAATAAATATCACAATTATGTCACCATCACCTTAACCCTTTCAGTTATAGTTTACATTAAAGTGGACATGGCTTTCAGGAGATTTTAACCTCCGAATGAGCATACTTTTCCATAACTATGAATGTGGACCATATAATTTAATTAGCAAAAAATGAAGCCTTTTTGGAGAAGTGTTCATGACACCATAATTTAGTTTAAATGGCAATAAGAATAATTTTCATCAACGTAAAAAAATATCTGTCAGAAAAGGTTAAGTCAACAATCCTGGGATTTATTTGACGCAGCTCTCCATCCGCACTCCTATCCGCTAGTACTTTCATGGTAACGTATTTCTTCTCTTTTACATGCTTTGAAGTCTTTGAACTTGTAAATTGCATTAATTGTGGTCTACAGCCTTTGTTTGAAGGTATAAAAACGTTTAATTCCGATCATAATTAATTGCATGCAGTGTATGTGATCGCTCGTCCTCAGGAGTATCTACCGACGAGTATATGTGCTCGAGACAGGTAAATTAAATAGGATATCGCATGTGGTTACAGTGTTGACTTAGTCGGCGAATGTTTCCAGCTTCAATTGGAATATCCAATGATAAATTACGTGCAAGTTTGGTTCGTAAAGGTGTACACATGTTGTTGATACACCTAGACTGTTCCCGAAAATACCAGCTTAGCGAATGCTATTTACACGTAACTTTAGTTGATAAAATTTTATTCTAGCCAAAATTAATATATCACAGCATATTACTGGAAACCCATGTCATAAAATATTGGTAAAATATATCGCCATCTTCACGGACACTTAAAAAAATCACGAAGACCATATTTGCTCAAACGGAATCACCTATTCACGCGATAACCTTTCGAAAGCTTCGATTGGCCACCAGATATCAGATATTTAGTTTGGATTCGAGGATAAGGCGATGACCGGGACCGCAAATACTAGAATACAAGAATGTCTAGTCGTCCTCTGGGTGTGTTGTCATCCACTGAGCATTTAAATGTGTTTACGAAAGTCGACATTCGTGTCGCTGACGAGCAAATCGATCCCAATTTCACGGAGGAATTAGCAATAATCAGGGATTATTATTTGATAAGCCTCATGAAATCCATAATAGAAAGACGGAACAACCTTATACGCCACATCTTGGGACATGATGGCCCGATGGAAACAATCTTTAAGGGACAAGTAGATGGCAAGAACGGAAAAGGAAAACCTCGAACAAAATAATTAAATGGAACAGGTAAAGAATGATGTAAAAGAGATGACAATATGAAAAATCAACTGATGGGAGAATTGAGTGGAGAGCTGCATCAAATCAATCTTAGGATTGTTGACCGGTGATGATGATGATGATAACCAAAATATAAAATACTGATAATGTGATGTATCAAATTTATAACTTTTCAATGCCAATACTTGCACTTCAATAACATACCTACTGAAAAATATTAGTAAATAGTGGATTTTCTGTACACATAACCGCGCTACGGAAATTTTGAAAATAGATTAAAAAGCGACGGAAAATGCATAAAAATCAAACTTGTACATGATGTATGTACAGGAAGAATGTACAGGATGTATGTACGAAATGTATAGGATGGCTAAGCACTCTTTTCTAGAACATGTCGCGAGAATATATCCCTCTCTTGCCATTGCATCAGTAGTGTAGTGACCTCACTGGTGACGGCGTGGGAGTAAGGAATTCCACCCACACGTGAATACCTGGTGATCGGTTTTCAAAAGAACCATACCGTGTTTATCCCCTCCGGTCGTCTCCTTTCTCTCTTCCGAGGGTGAAAGGGATTTTGGATCTCATGGAAAGCTTATACATATTGAATGGATGACGGGACAACATACTTTTAGCCCCAATACTTTAGGCACAACTAATTCGTTGGCGTGATGCTGGATACATTTTCTCCCGGTGATGATTAACTTCCAAATGAACGCGCTAACGCGACATGTAGTCTGGCGAACGAATGAAAATGCAATTTAAAATTGCGGAAATTCACCAGTGTATGAGAAGGACACTTTCACTGGACCAGATATATCACGTTAACGTTTGCATCAGATACGCTTTAGATCAGAATTGGATGGCCTGGAGGTGTGCTTGCAATTCTGAAAGGAAATTGGCTTTTTGATCGAATGCTGAATATAATTTCCCAGGATCAAAAAATAATGACACGCCAAAAGGAAAAAAACGTGATGGTAATACATTTTACAGGTAGATAATTCTCGACTCTGCAAGTTTTCGGAAATTCAGAAATAAACCTCGTACCGTCTCAAGTCATTAAAAACTAAATTTCTATCACCACGGCGTTACTTCAAATTAGCGGAATATATTGGCTGATAGTGCCTTAATTTTTATGACCAATCCGCGTCATTAGTTACCGGGCATATTTAAATGTGGAGCTATCAAGTCTTTGTCCTATATTTGATACCAATGACCGAGTTTTGGACGCAAACTCGGTGCCGATTTGGCTACCTGAGTCCGGCTAAATGATTCTTTTAGTAGGACAGCGGGTATAAATTGGAACGAATCGTTTCGTCTATTGCTCTGGAATTATTTAAGCATTTATTGCACTCATACCCTTCCTGCTGGATGAAAAGCACGAATTACTTGCGGAAGAACCCAAAAGAATAGTCAAGGGAACGACTTTATTCCAAGACCCTAATATACAGTTGCAGACTTCCTAGCTATATTCTGCGCTCCCTCGAAGTTGTGAGTGGAAAGTTTCAATGAGACGGAAGAATTGGAACAGCGAATTTTTCTTCTCCATCTTGGCCGAGGGGGCTCCGTCTGAAACTTTTGGACTTGCGTGACGCTGGGAGAGAAGCATGCCGCTTAATCACGAAAAAAAATCTTCGGTCAATAAAAATGGATTGCTAGTTGAGTGCATCGGTCTTCGATGCAGGCTAGAGCATGGATCTCTTGGCTTCAATCCCGCGATCGACTCAAGTAGGATTATGACTTATAAGTTCCAAGGGAAATCGTAATCTCACTCGCAGCGTAATGACTTTCAAATGAGGTACGACTCCTTTTTCCGGGTAAATAGGCCAAGAAGTTTGGGGGGAGATGAGGACACCAACCGCATTTGAAAATGAAAATATACATATAAAGTTGCAAGTTATGGTATGATAGATGCATTTCGGAATTCCATGGTTAACCTAATCATATAAACTAAACCTCCTCCGAATTTAATATCAAGGTTCGCATTTTCCTTTAATTGTGATTATTATATGCATTTGGAATTAAATTATCTAATTCTGTTTCTTAGTTTTAAATAAAATGGATTGAGCAATGAAATGATTCCCAAGCAACGATTAAAACATATGATCTGAATATGCTCCCATTAACTTATTTCTCCGATAGAATTTTTTACCAGCCAAAATTAAAATACTACGATTTTTAGCAAATGTCATGTTGGTTGAGGTGCAGATAAATATAATCGTAGATATCGTGGGCATTAATAGATCAAGTTGACTCCAAATTCGTATGATTTCATCAGACCAAATTAAAACTTTTCGAATCGCACTAAAGTTCGTAATGTGATCGCGGAAATACGATAATATTACGTACAATTTATTTCGTATATATGCGTATACACATAATGCTAACTCAGCTGCAGATTAGATACTCCTATATAATTAATTATTGGTGTTTGGTTAGAGTTATATTGAGGATCATTTCAATCTTCAGTTTATGCTCAAAACACATGGCTCAACGCACGCATTTTCACGAGAACAAAGAGTCAAAAAAATAAAAAAAAATAATCACCAAATATTTAAAACAGGGTTCCTTTTTACAACAAGATAGTATAAATTTCAATAATTGAAGTATTTGTGGCAATGTAATTTATAGAATTTAATTATACAGTTAAAATGTGTCGATTTGTTTGGTCAGTTTCCCTCTCAACTTTACGTTTCTCTCAGCAAGTGCTACTGCGTAACGGTGCCTAGAAATTAAGTTGGCTAAAGGACATACAAATCGAAGATGGCCTCCGTCGTTTTCACAGGTTAATTGAATGAAATTCGTTGCAAAGAGCGATCAGAGCTAACTTGCTGCCTTTTTTCTCATCGCACCTAATCAGAAAAGTTTGGCAAAACAGTCCTATTTTTTATTAATTTGAAAATTCATGGCGTGACCCATTTTCAAAGGCTAATTTAAAGTATTTTATTGAACGTGCGAAGGTATCACAGTTACTTTGTAATTCAGTGAACAAATGCTTTTCGTCAAAAAGGAAAAGTATTTCTCTCGTCATTTTGCAACAAATGGCCATTAATTTTGATAGCCAAAAACGTGTCTTCGAGTTGTTGACAGGAGCCTGGGTATTTTAAATTCAGCTGGGATGATCTGGAGTCCTTTTCTCGCCAAATGCCACAATTCAAGGATCTGACGCTGCGTTCAAACAATGGAAACCGGAGAAAGTCGTTAATTTTTGCGTCTAGCGGCTCTGACAGCGTTTCCGTGGATACGCCGTTACATCCGCCGCCACCGCCAGTGGAATGACTCAGGGGCGCACTGCAAGGCAGGGACCTCTATGTGACCACGTTCCGTTCGTGTCTCAAATCCTTCTTGACATAACTCCATATCTCACCGTCTCCGCATCCCTTGCGCCTCCCGTCATCCCTCTACACAGTTATATCAAGCCGAATTCATGGTACTTCTCACGGTGAAAGTACCTCTCTTTGGTGAAATGAACTTAACGATGCTACCTTTGACTGTATATGAATGAATTTTACACCATTAAACAGAGGACATGCTGTGATGACTTTCCTATTTTGGAGATTGATGTAGAAAAGACTATTTATCGAAGTGTAGAATTACCATCGAATTTGGTTCAATATCTCCATTGTTACAGCGAGATGCACTGGCAAATTCCAATTTAAAAAAATGAAATTCATTATATCGTTTCGGCATTGCTAAGTAATTTTTAATTGTTCATGGAAGTCCAAAGTACTTCATTATTTCAATGCGATCACTTGAAAATGATGTGGCCAAACCAAAACGCGCGACGTTCAGAAGTTTTTTAAATGGAATTTTCTAAGTTTATACCTTGGAGACTTGAGGCTTGATGAACGATTTGATGAGATCATTCTCGTAAAGAGATGCATTTTACTACAAATTTACTGTTTGTTCCCCTTTCTTTGCTGACGCTGAGAGAACCAAATGATTCAAAGAAGTCTGGCATTACCGGGAAAGTCCTTTCCTATTTTTTTTTAGTTTTTCTTATTAACGATGAATGGACGCGAATACAAAGTACGGGTCAAATCCGTCAATACACATATGATTCTTCATCTATTCCGTATAAGATAACTTTTTATCGACCTCGTCCACCTAATGACCGTGTTCCGAGCGTTCTCCGCCATATACCCTGGTTTTGGTTTATTGAACAAGATCTAAATTCTGGGTGTAAATTCACCGAATTGTTCATGAATCAACTGTGTAGGCAATTTTATTCGATACAACATAATGTGAAAAATTATTTGATGAAATAATTTTGTCTAAATGGAGTTATAAAGGAGTCTATTCCCCCGCTGTCAGAATAATTATGAAAGTCTTTCGTTGTTATCTCATGTTACAATATGACAAAATTTCGTCTAATAACAGTTATTTTTAATGCGCCAGTAACTTGAAATATGATTTGATGCTTTCCCGGCGGATAGTCCTGATGATGAGCGCCGAGACGGAGCTATAAACGTTGGCCGTTATGAAAGAATTAACCCGGTGGGAATCCCGAGAAATGCATACCCACCAGTAACTTTGTTGCAGGAAAATTTGCGTAGCTTGCAATGCGCAAGCATTTAGTGATTGCTATCCAGTAGATACTGAAGAGGTGTACTTCCACGAATCATGAGAAGGTGAGAAATAAAACAGCATCACAGCTTATTATGCAGATTTTAATTAACCGCTGTCCGGCGTCGGATGCGGTCCCGAACGATTGTGAGATTAGGAAGGTAGATAGAAGGGCACTTTGATGGCTTCTCTGCAGTTGGGTGGCGGATGGTGGCGAGGACGGCGTCGTTGAGTTCCAGTGGAGTCGGGAAGTCCACTCCTGACAAAAAATAATATGAGAATTCACCCCCATGCCAAGCCATGCTACCGATTATATACTTAAGAGGAGCCTGGGCAGACCCTTGTGACACTCGCTCACTAGGCCGATTCACGGGCATGGAGGGTCCAAGAGCAAGGTTCATCCTCACTCATAGCTAATCATCGTGACAGGAGGAACCGCGGGCACGGTTCACTAATTCGGAGATGTAAAATTTATCCATGAGGGTGCTCACTGCCTCGGAGGAAAATGTCACCACAGGCCTTTACGATTTTAAATTTCGTTTCTTAACATTGACCACACTGTACTTCAATTTTTCAGTTTACTATAAGAAAAGGATCAATTTTTGTTATCATTACGAGACCTTGTTTGGAATTGCATTGACAATGAACAAAACAAAAATATGCTTAAAACTAGAGCTTTTCCCAATATTTGAACATAAATCCACCTAGATTTTGACAACAAAAATGAGGATATCACGTTATCAACGCAATTATTTTTTAACTTATCATGGAATTTATGCTGTATACATCGATACCGTTTTTATAAAATAGATCCATTACTCTAATTACCTGAGGATATATCAAGACTTTTCATTGATTATTGTGCAATACAATCGACAAAAGTTTAAAGTAGCGAGATTATTTTCTAAAGTGCATATTAATTTTGTAAAGGAAGCGTTGCGCTCAGTTATCTTATAATAATAGGAGATATTTTTTTTTCAAACGTTTCGCTTTCCCCCTAGATAATGTGCCCCATTTAAGATTCACACAGCTAGTAAAGAGCGACTAATGGGAGCACGATTTGATTCCTCGTAAACCCCTTCATATGGTTGAATAAGCGTGTATATATTTTCTGTTCTCCATTCACATTTCCCCTGAAATACTACTCCACATGTTGATTTTAGTGAGGGATGCAATTCTCTCATGATATCCGTAGGTAATTGATAATGAATTAAATGTTGAGAACACGTTCAGTATTATAGTCAGTGTGGAATATATAAAGAGGAAATTATATTCCTACTCCGTAATTTTTTTGGGAATCGGGAGCTAAGTTGTGGATATTTTCATATTTTAAGTGTGAATGGCTCTCTCGTTAAGGGAAAGCCTCGTTTATCCCTTACCGAAACGTAAGGCGGCATTTGAAGTTAGTTGCTATGCAATTTCAAAGGAAATCGCTTCAAATTTTAAATGCAACTCTATCTGCCTATTGCATCTATTATATTTATATGCAATGAATTTCTCATCCAATGCTTTATACTTGATTAATTCTAATTATATGCTTTGTTCCACTAATTGGATTCATGAGATGATTTCTAACTCAAGGCAATGATTTTTCCTACCTGTTTTTGCGTAAATTTCTCCTTCCCCATAGTTAATTAGGTGCTTTGGATATTTTAATCGACTGCCAGTTACGGGTAGCCACAAATTCGCGGAAAGGGATCTCGAGACATCGAGCACAGTCTCCTTCGGCTTGGGCTTATGTGGGAAGTCCTATTTCAATGGAAACGAGTTTCTCTCGGCCCCGATAAGGAGAAGCACTCTGTGATGCAATTATCTCTGTTCTCTATGAACTGGCGTAGTTTGAGAAGCTCGGAGATTCCTTGTTCGAGATTCTCATCACACGTGTTCGCAGTCTGCTGTTCCACCAGAAGCTGTTTCTAGTGATCTCTGCTTTACACTAGGAGAACAAGTCGGCAATCCTCATCCACATTTACACCCTTGCAATAATTATTTGCGGGTTGTGTAATATTTTTTGACGGATGTTTAATATTGGCGGATATCCTGAGGCTTTGATCGGCTAAAATATTCCATTCCATGGAGTTAGTAGTGGCACAGTGCCAGTTTTATTCGTAAAATCTATTTAAGCTAACTGTTTCTTTCACATTTATACATCATCATTGCCGTGAGTTTTTTAATCCAATACGAAAATGGAAAAAAAACTGTTAATCTACCAAATGACCCAGCACAGTGTATGTTCAAAAATTTATCTCGAAAATTTTATTGCGCATTTAGATATCCCATGAAAATATATTCTGAATTCAATGCACCTGAGGGTTTCAGTGTACTTTTCTTCATCTGCAATGGCAATGATTTATTGGAGTCGTCTTTTTTTCTGTTAGTTTTGGTTGTGAGGATTCTTTTATTTAATCCTCTAAATTTTCCCAGTGACTTCAGACTCAGTAACTTGATTTCAGGGTGAAAAAACTGTTTTCGTACCAACCAAAATTCCACTGGTACACTTTTCTCCATTCCACTACCTACGAGTTTCGTGTACTTAAGCGATTATCTCCCCGCCCGCGTTTCCATTATTTTTTGGTGCTAGACCTTTTCATTTTAAATGGACGCGTCTGCGAATACGTTTCTCCTCCTGCGTATGAGAGAAAGAGAGAGAATTTTGCACTCTTTGAGATTGGCACGCCGCTGCGGATCAGCATTTATGAGCTCTTCTGGGAGAGATGTTATGGCGGGTACATGATTAAAACATAAGGAGCACCGGGAACGCGGGAGAAATATTTTTTTTTGCGTTTCTATCTTTTTTCGTTTTATTTTCTGCACCCGTCGTGTCATAGTCCAGACAACAGCCGTGAATATTTCAAACAAACGCGGGTATTTCCCTCTCCTCCCTTAACTTTCCCTATCTCCGCCGCTATGAGTCTCATCCCCGTGCCATCAACCCCCATTGCTCGAGTAGAGAGATGGAACAGCGAGCACAGCAGGGTTCTGCCCTTGCATCCAGTGTCATATGGCATGATACCAGATTCCTAGTGGATTAAACCGCTCCTCTCATTTATTTCCAGCCTTACTGCCGCCACTTCAGCACAGCTTCCCTTGAAGGACTAATTCCGGAGGGAAGATCAAACTGCTGTGACTCATTAGTCCACTCTCCGCGGAAGCCGGCTAATTTTACAGGGGGCTGCGGGGCCTTTTTTTTCCTTCTAATCCTTCACCTCTAACTCAGCCAGTCTCTCTTGCTCTGCTTTTTTCATGGCTTTTCTCCACTCGTCCACCAGTTTTTCCTACGATTATTGTGTTTCTGTTTGGGATTAGCTTGGGCGAAATTCAACTTTCTTTCCTTTTCCTCTATAAGGGAATAAATTAAATATAATTACCTATGTATATAAAAGAGGGTATGTGTTTGTGTGTCCACTATGCGTTTCTGTACGGCTGCGAGAATTGCGACCTTAGTTAGTACATAGGCATAGGCGGATTTAGGGGGTGCCCCCTCCCACCAGACGCTTAAAAAAGTAGACAACATTTTACCATTCACTGAGTTTTGTGTATTATGGATCCCCAATTATTTATTTCATATGAATGACTTTCACATTTTAATAAAGAGAATATTTCGTAAAGTACTTTTTATACGTTGTTTTTAATCTCAAACATGAGGAGAACGTTTGCCTGTCAGGCCCTTGTGCGCTCCCTAGAAAAAAATCCTGGATCCCGAGCAACGCCGGATGGCTTGCTAGTGCGTTATAATATAATAAATTTTATAGTTACATCCCAAAGTTTTTTGCTCAGTCAAATTATTCTTTTACCCTAATGACGATGGACGATATTGCCCGTTGAAACGATGATGCAAAACGATTTAGTGAAACCGGTTAGAATCCCGAGAAGTCTCCACAAAATTAAACACCCATTTTACATGGTAACTAACTCGCTGCTCCGAACTCCTATAAATATAAAAGAGGATGCTTGTAAAACCGAAATCAATTGAATCCATGAGAATATTACCGAATACCATGAAAGTTGGCACAATCATTATTGCGTTTTATGTTTAATTTTAATGGGATACACAGTGATCATTTGATTAAATATACTGTTCAAAAATTTCTGACTTTCTCTGATGCCAGTTACTTTTAAGCGATGTTAAAAAAGTTGAACAGTATACTCTGGTAACAGGAGTAAAAGGCTAAGCAAATCGTTGATGCATAGGATTGCAAAAACAACAAACATCAATACTTTCAATGAGGTTTTTAAATTGCTACCAAATTCCCTTAATCCTGGTAGTACGCATTTCATTCATATTCTAAGCATTAAATTCAGCCGGCGGTTTCAGTTCTTTTATTTTCCGAGTACGTTTATTAAACATAGAGGGCAGGTATTTTTTTATGGGAGAATTAATGATTTTTTTCAATTCTTTGAATCGCATTTTTGCGCTTCGTTTAATCGAGATGAAATATGAATCGTGTTTTCAACTGAATGATCTCACATTTTTTTATGAAAACTACAAACGCATATTTCCTTGAAAACCATTTGTTATATTAATAAAATTTTGGCTGATTGAAAAAGTAGCATAATATTTATTTGAATTATGTAACGTGCTGCACTTATCCATGAATAACTCTGCCTCGTTCAATTGGTACCTTATACATATTTACTTTGGTAAAGAAACATACGTTGGAAGGACAACATGTACCGAGTTATATATGATAGTTTATATTACATTGCTATAACTTATTTGCCGTATAAATACTCTGCATAACTCCTTATCGGTTGAGAAGGTGGAATCATGGGATTCCCTACTTTAGAGTATCCGCAAAACGGTATCTATTTATGCGTTTCATCTGTTAATCTTACCTAAATTATTTCAACATTTCCATAGCTCAGCAAGCTTAAATGTTATACATATTTCAATCGCTAATCGCAGCGCATTTTGTGTCTTTGACATTGTCTTCTGAATAATGTGTTTGTCATTGTATTCCGAATATTTCATTTAAATCATGTTTAATTTATATCCAATATCAATTGTAGAAAAGGAAAATTTTATTCTAATACTTTTATTTATACTTTCTTAAGGTTTTTCCTTGTAGACTTTTTCATGCAGACCATAATTTTTCTCTTCTTTTTGAACTTAGGGGAGATAAGATCCCAGGATCTTAGTAAACATTGTTATGTAGCTAATATCGGTCAGGTATTTTATCATAAAATGTTCAAAAACTTAATTTGAATTGTGTTTTGATTAAAAAAAACTGTGCTAACAGCCGTAAAGAAGGTGATAATACCAATTATCATACAATTTTTTTCAATTTTTTAAACATATTGGAGAAGGTTGAAGATATAACACCTTGTAAGGAGCAGAAAGATGCAAATTATCCGGCTTTTGCCACTCCTTTGTCACTTATTCTTAAGAGTTAGTGCTCTATACTTTCTAATTTCTGCAATATAATTGCCCGCTGGGGTTCTAGTCCTCTGGGCACGAGTCATACTTATGTGATATCTGCACGAATGCAGAAAAATGTTACATCTCATGTTCCATTAAGGAAGCGGTTTAAGGCTCTTGCTGGTGGTCATAATTCACAAGTCTCTTTATATCTCACCGCATTAGAAAATATATTATAGTATATAAAGTAAACTTATTTTTATATAAAATTCGTAATACATAAATGTGGCTTTATGGTATGTATTTTACAAGCCATATGAGTTTGCTAATATTTTATGTACTTCTTTTAGTGATTAACAACTGAACCTTAATTTATACAAGAGGATATATTTACTGAAATATCCATTCACAATGGCGTAACATGTGAAGCATCTAAACCATGTTTTACATAAAATCCGAAGATTTTATTCACGATCATGGTATATTATTGTGTGCAATGCCGGAATACTAGGATATAATTGTCGTGAACAAATTTCCTTTAAAAAATAGAGCTCGCAAACTGACATTCACATGGCTACAATTTGAACATATTATGAAAAATATTTTGACCCTGACGTGGATATTCATTCTACCATTTCGTCGATGTAACCATTATTCCTGTCAGTCAAGGCCAATAGTCGAGTTAAGCCTGAAGGTCTTTCACGTGCATGCAAAGCGACTTGCGTCTCAACGGAACCGTCGCCTGTTTCCACGTGTCTCCCCTCCTTCCATTAGGCTGTCAATCTCGTACAGTCCCCACATGGTCCTCGTGCGCCAGTTCATCTCCCAATTTTCCAGTTTCCATGTAGTCCGCGTTCATCCATCTTTCTCTCAAAAGGTCCCGAATATCCAGAAATAATATCTCCAGATTACTTTTCGTTTCTCCCGTGGGGTCGATACTTTTTTCCTGAGCGGGAAGTCCAACAAAATCTTCTCCATCCCCTCATGTCCTTGCTTGTCTCTTTGAGTCCCCTTGTCCTCGTATTCCTCCTTGCTATGCTCCCACTACCTCACCAGGCTCTTCTTCCAGTCCCTCTTGCACTGCTTCAATTCCGCATTCCGCATTCAATGCCATCACTCTGCTCAAACTCAACCTTGATCAAGAAAAGCTGATTATCACCCATATACTATGGTGAATCCAATGCCATTAAAAAAACACTATCACCCTTGGGGAGAGGCTGCATTTCATTGGGGTTATATGGTACTCCTAAAATTGTTTCTACTAACCATTTTTGGGATGGGAGTTGAATCCCTTGAGCCCCCTCTTTCACGTCGGCCTTCATGCCGAGCTATATCCAGTACGATTTGGCCCGAGAAGTCAAAGGTATGTGGTTCAATTTACGTTCAGAAAGGAATTTTTTCTGCCCAAGTGCTCTTATTTTCATGATAAACTTTTTTCTTTTTTTCCTTTTTAACTAATTCTTCAACAATATATTACTTCCCAAATTATTCAGGATGGTTCCATTTCTGGCGAATTTTCTTTAGCTTTTATCTTGCCTCACGAGCGTTTCAAACGATGTGGACCATCGAGAACTGATGAATTGAAATAGTAAGTGGTATTTCATTAAGTGGGCGCTGAACTACAGCAGCAGCAGCGGAGTTTTCTTTAATAGCAGCAGTACTAGCTCCCAGCCAATCAGCTGTCTTCTAGTTGATTCAGGAACGGGATGGTTTCTTATATTATACTTGGCTTCTTTTCTTAAGGTTTCAGTCTAAGCATTGCATTGGGTTAGGTGGGGAAAGGAATATGGGAAGGTTTTAGGGCAAATTTGGGAGTTTTATGTCTGGGTTTATTTGGAATAATGTAATCCCAAAGATTCATTAACAGTTCGTTATTGGTTTTGCCAAAAGAATGTTGAAATTTTTCTATTGCGGTTTTAAGAAATGACAAAATTGGTGTTATTTTGAGATCGTTTCGGATTTGGCGGTTGCTAATGAACCATGGTGCTCCAATTATTTTCCTAATAATTTTATTTTCACAAGTCTGTATGCGCTTCAGATGGGTTGCTGCGGCGTGTAGCCAAACTGGAGAGGCGTACGTTAATAGCGGTTTGATCGAAGAGTTGTAGAGTAAAAGCTTAGTTTTTAAAGCCAGAGGAGAATTCGACTTCATCAGTGGAAATAAAGCGGCATAGATTCCCTGCGATTTCTTAATTGATGACAGGATGTGACAAGACCAGGTGAGGCGTTTATCTAGCGTAACTCCGAGGTATTTTACAGTAGAGCATTTCGGAATACGCGTATTTCCGTAGTAAACATTATGGCCTTCGCCGGCTTTCGGTCGTCTGGAGAAAACTATATGATTGCATTTATCTGCGTTGACGCTGAGTTTCCATTCGGCCGCCCAATCTTCATATTCGTCCAGGTGGTCTTGGAGAATGTCGGTTGTTGGGCGCTGAACTATTTTAGGAATTGATCGTCAATTGTCAATGGGTATCAATAATGGTCGATAGTAGTCTACATCCAATGAGCTCAAAACAATGACCGCTATACACTGCACAAGAAATCAGTTCATATTAGGCTAAAGCCAGTCCGGGACCTCCAAATATGTCCAACAGTCATATATTTAAAATGAGTAAAGGGAAAAAAAATCGACTGTTAGGATAGTGCATTCTGAGGTGCATATATGGAACAGTAGTATATGATTCTATGATCTTCCAGGTTGCAGTATCATTTTAATTTTATCAATTGAGAAAATAATTTCAAATTTTTGTAATTTTCCCATTAATTAAAATGTAATGCCATTCTCGAGGTCAAACTGAGCGATTTCTAACCTTCACATGCAGAGTGGAGATAGGTACTTAATTTTTTTTGTTTCAGTGTCTACAGATCACATATAGAACTATAATCGTCAAATATTGAAAGTCAACAATGACTCTCAACAGTGTATGGTAAGCTATTTCGTCGACAATAGATCATCATCATCATTAGCCAGCAATCATAAGATTAATCGCAGGCTTTTCCAGCGAAGAGTATCGTGGAAAGTTACTAGGGATTTCCACCGGGTCAGGTCCTCCATCACGGCTGAGGTTTCGATGCACGAGTCGTCCATCGGCATCAGGGCATGAGGCCATCAGCCAAGCATCAGCATTAGGGCATGAGAAATGCCGAGTGCCGGTGAAAATCCCAAATAACCTTCCACGAATCCTAAGATTGGTTTGACGCAATTCTACATTCCTCTCTCCTATCCACTTGCCTTTTCATAGCGACGTATTTATTCTCCTAAACATCCCTAATAACCTGTCCCATGTAAGTCATTCGGGGCCATCGTTATCCCCTCTTCCCTTCCACCTGTCCATCTACGATTGTTTTCATTAGGCCACCATGCCTCTTTATGTGTCCAGCAAGTGATCCCGTCTTCTCCTTAACATGTTTAGAAGACCTCTCTTTTCTCCCACTTTTCTCTTTACTTTATTAGTCGTTCCATTTTATCTTCGTTATTCTTCGGTGTCACCGCATTTCGAATGCTTCCCCTCTTGACTTCTCTGCTTCTTTCAACGTCCAAGTTTCGCTTCCATGAGGAAACATGCTCCACATGTAGAATAGATATAGCAATTACTATCGGATAGGCACTGCGAATAGATATGCTATTTTTCCTGGAGATTTTGAGTGTTTTGACTCCTGTTATCGATATATAAAGTCACTATTGTACCACGATTGGCCAAATATATGTACGGTATTTTCGATTTATCTGGCTATATAACAAAACGCGGTCCGCAAGATTATCCACTTGAAGCGCAAGGACTGTTTACAGCAAAGAAACAAATTAAGAGAGATATCTTTGGTTTTATTTTTTACGCTACGTTTTCTTTTTTGTGAATTCTCGCGTGAGAGGATGAACTGGGCTTTGGAGGGATGATCGCAGAGGGAGAGAGGCTGGTAGTCCAGATCGTTGTGCAAATATGTGATTTTTTTACTCGCTACATGATTGCGTATTCTCAACAATGAAATATTTGTTTTCATTCCCGAAGCTTCAATGCCATAGGGAACTCGATTTTTTTTACAACTGTTCTTTCCTTTTTGCTTTGGTATATTTACACGAATGAAAAATACTAGTTTTCCGTTTACACTCCCTCGTTAGGGCTTCCGAGAGCATTTTGATTCATATTTCCCTCATAAACTGTCATATTGATGTTAAAACACTCAGTGATGAAAGTAATTACCTAAGAATCTCCTCTTTTTCAATTGTAAATCCTCTCTTGCACCTTGCAGTTCGTACGTAGCATCAGAGTTACTGTTATCTCTTCAAAACAGCTATTGTATAGTGGTTTAATTTGATTAGAAAAGTATGGAATATGTTAAATATACATTTTTTGACGCAAAGGAGGGGCCATGAAAAAATTCCTAACCAAAAAGCGTAAAAAAATTGAAGAAACTATTTGAGAAATTTATTTTGACTTAAGTTTTATCCTTTCTGCTATTAATACAAAAGCCATAGAGATTAAATCTATCCAAAAATATTTTTTCCAATAAAATTATACGTTCTTTTATTTAAGCAAAGTAAGCGGGTTATTTAAATCAAATTGAAGATATTTTAACGGATGTGATTGTCTAAGTTTCAATATTCTGAAGATACATGTCATATGTTGGAACTTCAGTACGAATATTACACTACTCTACCTTCTTGCGTGAGCAACGCGTAATATATGTCATGATAATCGAAGTCGTATCTCTAAGAAATGAGGTTAATTTACTTATTATTCTCTATATGAATGTGTCCCGGAATGTACTCGACATGGATGACTGGAAAATTGAGAATGCGATACACGAGTTACGAGTGCGAAAATATTTCGAATATTGGTGACATTTTGGTAACTTTCAGCCCATTTATTTTCGATTACCTCCATTTATCACTCACTTAGCAGTCTCATCTGTTAATTTTGCGCTTTTCCTTCATCAGCATTCCTCGAGGTATTCATTGAATTCCACATCCGTCTTCCATTATGTCTTTCCATCTCCGTCGAGCTTTTTTTCGACACGTGAAGGTCTACTCGTCTCCCTCTTTGTATCTCCGGAGAATCTTCCATCACAATCAGAGTCAAGACGGGATCACCCTCGTCTTGTGTTTATTCTTGTGTGATGACATATAACTCGATTGCACTCCCCGGCCTCTGCGTCTGGAGCGAAATCGACTCGACTGAGCAAACACGCGCGAGGTTTGCTTATGCGAATGTGCGAGCGACCGTGATTCACTGACCGCGTATCCCTGACTCTCCGTGGCCCTGCTGCGACTTTCGAGGCAAACAACGCCATGCGTGCTGCAGTATCTTCTCAATCTTCTTCTACAATCCCCTAGAGCGGGTACTAACGTGACTACGTAAATATACTTTATCATGAATGACCTGATTTTATTTCATTTCCTATCCGGATTTTTTTTCGTCGCGTTGAGCACTTTATGAGCCAGGGAAAAATATGCGAACAACTTTTAGCCACTGGGAAAAATTAGGAATCTATATTACCATAGTCAGATTTATTGTTATTCCTTATCTCCTTGAATTTTTGCCAACTCACCTTTCTCGCCGCGGCTGCAGTTACTAAAGTGCGTACTAACGCGATTACGTAAATATACTTTACCGCAATGTCTCAATTTATTTTCATTTTCCATGCATATTCTTAAGTATAGGTGAGCACATTTTGAGCCGAGGAAAAATATATAGACAACATTTACCCACTACGAAAAAAGTAAGAAACTGGGCTGGTATTGTCAGCTTTCTTATCATTCTCTATCTTTTTTCCTTGAAATTCTGCCCACATCACCTTTTTCACGGCTGCTGCAGTTAATTTATCTTGGCATGTAATTTTTCATGTGAATCTTTGAAATATTTTCTCTATTTCATCTATTTGTTATGCGAAAAAAACTGGAGTACCATGTTAAGATAAGTACAAAGTTTAGGGTTTTGCATTAAACTGCAGCTATTTTTGCTGTATAATATTACTAGTTTCGGGGAGAAAATTTTATTTTGAAAATCAATTAGTACGTATTTATTCTAATTAGAAATGATGATGACTTAGTCGAATAACGTCCGTCATCAAGATCCAATCCATCCATCATTCATACGCCAATTTCTGCATATGAATCACGATACTCACATGGTATAGCTTTCGATCGGTGATGATACCGTGCGCTCTAATTACGATCCTTTGACATATGTCTGGCGTCACAGGCCGAGTAATTTCTCCTAATAAGCCCGTTAGCACTCTATTTCACTTTGAAATCCGAATTTCTCATTCAAAATGAGTGAAAAGGCCACGAGTTGTCAGTCGAATGGCCACAAGCCACTATTTATACTTGACGGAATTATAGAAATTAGATCTTTTATGTCACCACTTGTAATGCTTTGGGAGAGAGAGAAAAATATATCCGCAGATAATCAGTTATTTTACTCCCAGTTTCCGCGACTTATGACGCGAGAGTCAATATTTTGGGCGTCCCGTCGCGTTAGGCCGGGTTTAGAGCCTATTTTTATGTCTCCTGTCTTGGAGATTTCCTAAGGTAGAGTTCTGAGGGTTTATTTTGTATTTCCGAGTTTGGGATCATTTCAGATGAGATCATAGATTAAACCATTACAATTTTGTTTGCAATTTTCAACGCAGTCTTCTTTCATTTATATATTTATATATACATGTATACATTTGTGTTGGCATTTTTCCAAGCGTATTAAACCGTTCAAAAAGTAGAATTTCGGGATTTCCTTAAAATAGGCATTAGTTTGGACGATGAACTCCTCCTCTAACGTAAACCTTTGTCCGCCAAGCCATTTATTCAACTGTGCGAAAAGTCCACATAGGAAAAATCATTCGCCTTGACCGGGATTCGAACCCGGATCCCTCAATTTCCGTCAAGATTAACATTATTTATTATAGTTTATTATGATAATGAAGATTATTTATACTTAAATAACCATGTATTCAAGTTGGGGAATAAGAAAAAGTCACTGGGGACCAAAAATTCTGAATGCGGTAAATTGTATAATAATTTGAACTTTCACTCCGTTATTTTGCCCATCGCAACTGCACGGGTGTGCGACTGTGCATTGCTTTGATGAAGGAGGAACTCATACTATGGGATGGGTACAGCTGAAAATCTAATAGTGGACTAGTAAAGAGTTCTACTTTTCGGATATAATTGATTTTTGATATTAAAAGAGAGTAATCTCTCCAAGACTCTGAAGACTTATTGAGCGATCCATGTATTATTTTTAAGTCCAATGAGAGACCGCCGCAGGAATGGGTCATTCCCATCCTGTCACTGTTGACGTATTTATCAGTGAATGACTCATTGAAATATATGTTTGATGATTCCACAGCTGTCCAAAAGCGGACATTTCCATTTGGAAATACAAAATAATAGACAGGGTATTAAGTCACAGTAAGTGTCAAAACCGGGTTAAATAAGCCTTGTGAGGAAAATTTCTAATTCATTATCACTCCTATTAAAAGGAATATATTTATATAAGTTGAGCCGACGACAATAGGGTGGTTTTTTACTCCTGGATTATTACTCCTGGAGTACGTATTTCACGCTTTTAGATTTTTAAATGACAATATCTATTTTTCGCGATTAAATGAAAAGTGAAAAATTTCAAGCGCGCGAAAACGCGACGCATAAGTATGAATGCCGGGAAATCTCTCCGTACGTCGTATTTCTGGTTCCCTCTCCTGCCCGGTGAGGTGACCTTGAGGCGAGGCTTAGCGCTGATACGTCGCAGGCTGCCAGCGGGTAGCTGAGTACCCTGCTGGCTGGTAGCGCTTGGCTTAAATAAGGATTATTAATACCTTATCAAACGAGGAAAACTTTCCGACCTTAGCCAGTTTTAATAAGTGATTATTAAGACATGTTTCCCTGAGCTCTGCGCCTCATGCATGCATTGGTAACCTCAGACGATGCATTACTCCTATCTTCTCCTATAGAAACTAGGTCCCTGTGACGTCACGTGGAGTGGCATCGCATGGGCGCCAATCTGGTCCTTTTCAAATGAAGATAAAAATGAACCATTGCCATTCGTTTAAACCGGCATTTCTAAAACGAAATAATTTGTATATTTTGAATACACTAATGGTGGGTAACGAATCGCAATCAATGCCTTTCGTTTTCTATGATGAAGGAAACTACCCTATTAAATCATTACAGAATAACGCCCTCGTCCTGATTAAATATTCAGGATGAAGGACGGAAATCTTGCCTCGAAAGCTAATCTTACCGGAAAATCCGGAAAAGTCCGGAAAGTCCGGAAAATGGACTCTCAATCAGTGATTATCTTTGCCCTTTCAAGGGAAAAGTAAACTCTCTCCAAATAAACGAAAGATTAGTATACAATTAATGCATTTTGCCGGAGAAAGCGTCTTTTGCCACTCGTCACTCGTCATCGATGCAAACGACAGAAGAGAAGGTCGTGAGAGCTGAACGATCTCTAGTCGTCGGACGCTATAAATGACTTGGACTCCTCCGCGTTCAATTATGGGATTTACTGCGTCGCACGACGGGACAGTTTGAATCCAGTATTCCGACGCCGATGTGCTCATCTCTTCTCGCTCGCTATTCACGAATTCGGACTTTTGCCGGAAAATGCGACTGCAAGGGAGATCCGGAGGAGGAATTAAGAAATAGCGGGACAGCCGCCCGTTCCGATGACGGAGCGGTGCACGCTCACACATTAGCATTCGAGGTTATAGGGCTATCCCCATTCCTCTCCATCTTTCATGTCGGGTGTCTCCAGAGTTGTATTGGGTTGAGGTTGATAAGGTCTTTTACGAGGAAAGGGTAAAGCTGGTTATTTTGGGAAGCAACCGGTGACTGAGACCATTTGCGCCTCTAGGGGGTAGGCGAGTGAGGTTGATGGCTGTAATGCGCGTCATGCCTCCCGTTATATCCCATAATTTAGTCTCCGCGTAGCTCTAGCAGCTAACTTGAATGAGTGTTTAGTACTTCTGAATTATCCTGAAAATGAAAATGTTTTTCTTTCACTTTTACCGGAATACTCCAACTTCCTACTGATAGCTCTAACTCATTCAGTTTACTGAGAATTTAACAAAACAATGCCTTTGGATATAAACTACTTTGCCTGATCGCCATCGCTGGTTTTCTAGCTATGGATGGTTTTAAATTACTGCTACGCGCTTACATTTGGTGTTGCGTTACCTAATGTTTATGAGACCATAAAAATTACTGTACATTTAAATGATTTAGTGGAAAATTTCTTGAAAGAGATCAATCTTCTCAGTCAAGAAATATGGCAACATTATTCCCATTACAGATTAAGGCGGGTTTGTGATGAATGTAGTAATATCCTTTGTCACAAATGAAAATAAAATTCACGGCTGATATATTTATGTGTTCTTTCAAAAGGTATTGTATTTAAACGTACGTTAATGCCTGGAGACCGCATAAAAAAGTATATTCTTGATAATTCAGCTGCCGTTTCATTGAGGTTAAAGAGATACGGAGACGGACACTTATTAATGGATGAAAAATGAACCGTACATGGCATCTAGTATGCATAATTGAAATGCTTGTGAGGTATAGGAAGTGTTTTAAATATTCTACTATCACCTCATGATTCTAATGCGAGCCGATACAATGGGGTCCCTCATACCTCGAAGCAAACCCATCGCAATCAGATCAATCCTCGCGGAGTTGGTCATCCCCACGAGAACAGTCGCCCCTACCGTTTTAACGCTGAAAGCGGTGCTCACAAATCCACATATACATCCCTCATATACATAAACAGCGACATGCGTGGAGTGAGCCTTTCCATCTTTCATTGCGTTGTGTCTCCGGAATAAGATGTGAGGGGGTGGAGGGGTGGATGGATGTGGTAATCTGTCATAAATTATGTGTCCGGAGGGGATGGGGGGTCCAACTCGCGAGACCGTCATCGATCGTGGTGTGGCGGAACGCGGTCAGCGGGCGTGTGGAAGAAGAAGGGAAGGGGGTGTGGGTCAGCGACCGTGCCTTGTTGTATTCGTGTGTGACGCGCCGCAGCCGCCTCCGCCGCTTCCACCGCTGGGTTACGTTTCTGGGATGAAGGGCGCCGGGGGAATAGTAAGTCCTCTCTGGGTCCTGCTGACGAGAATCCCACCGGTGGTGACGGGTGCAGGAACCCTTTAGTGGAGGATGGGCGTTCTGTCAAGGGTCGGTCCCTCGTCTTTTCAAAAGGTCCGCAGGACTGTGCGAATACATGCGTAGGAAAAACTGTGAGGATGATCGAGTGATATTAATCTTTAAGTAAAAATATACTTTAATATATTTAGCTATGAAATAATTTTTTTAGTGATGAAATAACTTTTTTTAACCCTTTCTGTTTTAAATTTAATGGCTCTAAGGGAGGATGTTAGGTGCATTATTTCATCAAGTTTCGAAGTATAATTGTT